>NC_143162.1:15545151-15696666 GCF_047325235.1 Durio zibethinus | reverse complement strand
TTCGAGTTTTTAGCTGAATTTTTTTGTGCATGCTAATAAAAATACAAGGATCATTTGTACCAGGTTTGGGGCGAAAAATCCTTCCAAAAAAATTTTAAAAAATCCCGAACTACAAAAATCCTTCCGAAAAAATTTTAAAAAATCCCGAACTACAAAAAGTTTTGAAAATTGTGAAAAATAGAAAACAAGTCGTCTTGCCATGAAACTTCACATGAAGGCTTAAGGGACCATTTTATCAATTTACATGCCATGAAAATGGCATTGGCATGCAAAAATATGAAGATGTGCCTAAACCCACCTACCATCCTATCGATCCACGACTTGAGCATCCCGTCTCTTTGGCTCGTCTCTTTGGCTGGCGTAGTGCTCGCCCGCCCACCCATCCGCTCGTTTCATCGATAGGCTTAGGCATGCGGAGTTCATTCCTAGTCTAAGATCGGACCGGATAGAAGGTTGCGGCAGTAGGATCGGCAGCACGCAGAGGGGGACCCGATCGATCCCCGGCTTGCGCATCCCGCCCCTCTTGTCGGTTGAGCGCCCGCACGCTCGTTTCGTGAGTTGACTTAGGCATACGGAGTTCATTCCCAGTCTAAGCATACGGAGTTCATTCCCAGTCTAAGCATACGGAGTTCATTTCCAGTCTAAGATCGGACCGGACCGAGGGTTGTGGCAGCACATGCTGGGCTCGGGCATGTGCTGGTGCCGCATTTTGCTTCGCCGGGGCACCATCGTCGGAGCACCTGACCGACAGCATTGGGATTTCGACGATCGGGGGGACCGAGGGGGGGGTGTGCGCACATGATGTGTGATGGGTGCTGGTACTTGTCCTTATATTGGCCCCCTATCTCTCATCAAACCTCGAGAACTCACACCCCCTTAAAGAGCATTTGAGATTTTACAGGTTTGCTGCCAGTGGCTATTAAAGTGTCTGAAATGGGGACACTTTTTTCAAATGGTCACGAAATCTTGTACACTTCGAGTTTTTAGCTGAAATTTTTTGTTCATGTCAACAAAAATACAAGCATCACTTCTACCAAGTTTGGGGCCAAAACTCCTTCCGAAAAAATTTTAAAAAATCTTGAACCGTAAAAAGTTTCAAAAATCATGAAAAATAGAAAACGAGTCGTCCTGCCATGAAACTTCACGTGAAGGCTTAAAGGACCGCTGCATGAATTTACAAGCCATAAAAATGGCATTGGCATGCAGAAATATGAAGATATGCCTAAACCCACCTACCGTCCTATCGATCCACGGCTTGCACATCCCGTCTCTCTGGCCGGTGTAGTGCCCGCCTGTCCGCCCGCTTGTTTCGTAGGTTGGCTTAGGCATACGGAGTTCATTCCTAGTCTAAGATCAAACCGGACTGAGGGTTGTGACAGCAGGATCAGCAGCACACAGTGGGGGACCCTGTCAATCCCCGGCTAGCGCATCTCGCCCCTCTAGTCGACTGAGCACCCGCACGCTCGTTTCGTGGGTTGACTTAGGCATACAGAGTTCATTCCCTGACTAAGCATATGGAGTTCATTCCCAGTCCAAGATCAGATTAGACCAAGGGTTACGGCAGCACATGCTGGGCTAGGGCATGTGCTGGTGCCACATTTTTCTTCGTCGGCGCACCATCGCCGGAGAACCTGACCGACGGCATTGGGGTTCCGACGATCGGGGGGGCCGGGAGGGTGTGCACACATGATGTGCGATGGGTGCTGGTACTTGGCCCTTATATTGGCACCTATCCCTCATCAAACCTTGAGAACCCACAGCCCCTTCAAGAGCGTTTGAGATTTTACAGGTTTGCTGCCAGTAGCCATTAAAGTGTTTGAAATAGGGACAGTTTTTTCAAATGGTCACAAAATCTTGTACACTTCGAGTTTTTAGTTGAAGTTTTTTGTGCTTGCCAAAAAAAATACGAGGATCACGTCTACCAAGTTTGGGGCCAGAACTCCTTTCGAAAAAATTTAAAAAAAATCCCGAACCATAAAAAGTTTCAAAAATAGTGAAAAATAGAAAACGAGTCGTCTTGCCATGAAACTTCACATGAAGGCTTAAGGGACCATTGTATGAATCTACAAGCCATAAAAATGGCATTGGCACGCAGAAATACGAAGATGTACCTAAACCCACCTACCATCCTATCGATCCACGGCTTGCACATATCGTCTCTCTGGTCGGCGTAGTGCCCGCCCACCCGCTCGTTTCGTCGGTTGGCTTAGGTATACAGAGTTTATTCCCAGTCTAAGATCAGACCAGACCGAGGGTTGCGGTAGCAGGATCAACAACATGTAAAGGGGGACCCGGCCGATCCCCGGCTTACGGATCCCGCCCCTCTGGCCGACTGAGTGCCCGCACGTTCATTTCGTGGGTTGACTTAGGCATACGGAGTTCATTCCCAGTCTAAGCATACGGAGTTCATTCCCAATCGAAGATCGGACCGGACCGATCATTGCAGCAGCACATGCTGGGCTCGGGCATGTGCTAGTGCCGCATTTTTCTTCGCCGGGGCACCATCGTCGGAGCATCGTTGGAGAACCTGACCGGCGGCATTGGGGTTCCGACAATCGGGGGGGCCGGGGGGTGTGCGCACTTAATGTATGATGGGTGCTGGTACTTGGCCCTTATATTGGCCCCTTATCTCTCATCAAACCTCGAGAACTCACACCCTCTTAAAGAGCATTTGAGATTTTACAGGTTTGCTGCCAGTAGCCATTAAAGTGTCTGAAATGAGGACATTTTTTTCAAATGGTCACAAAATCTTGTACACTTTGAGTTTCTAGCTGAATTTTTTTGTGCATGCCAACAAAAATACAAGGATCACATCTACCAATTTGGGTTCAAAACTCTTTCCGAAAAAATTTTAAAAAATCCCGAACCGTAAAAGGTTTCAAAAATCGTGAAAAATAGAAAACGAGTCGTCTTGCCATGAAACTTCACGTGAAGGCTTAAGGGACCGTTGTATGAATTTACAAGCCATAAAAATGGCATTGGCATGCAAAAATATGAAGATGTGCCTAAACACACCTACCACCCTATCGATCCGCGGCTTTCACATCCCGTCTTTCTGGCCGGCGTAGTGCCCGCCCGCCCGCCCGCTCGTTTCATCGGTTGGCTTAGGCATACGGAGTTCATTCCCAGACTAAGATCAAACCGAATTGAGGGTTGCGGCAGCAGGATCAGCAGCACGCAGAGGGGGACCTGACCGATCCCCGGCTTGCGCATCATGCGAACTTGGTCGACTGAGCGCCCGTACGGTCATTTCGTGGGTTGACTTAGGCATACGGAGTTCATTCCCAGTCTAAGATCGGATCGGACCGAGTGTTGCGGTAGCAAATGCTGGGCTTGGGCATGTGCTGGTGCCGCATTTTTCTTCCCTGGGGCACCATCGTCGGAGCATCACCGGAGACCCTGACCGACGGCAATGGGGTTCCGACGATCGGGGGGGCCGGGGGGGTGTGCGTACATGATGTGCGATGGGTGCTGGTACTTGGCCCCTATATTGGCCCCCTATCCCTCCTCAAACCTCGAGAACTAACACCCCTTTAAAGAGCATTTGAGATTTTACAGGTTTGCTACCAGTAGCCATTAAAGTGTCTAAAATGGGGACACTTTTTTCAAATGGTCACAAAATCTTGTACACTTCGAGTTTTTAGCTGAATGTTTTTGTGCACGCCAAAAAAAATACAAGGATCACATCTACCAAGTTTGGGGCCAAAACTCTTTTCGAAAAAATTTAAAAAAATCCCGAACCGTAAAAAGTTTTGAAAATCATGAAAAATAGAAAACGAGTCGTCTGGCCATGAAACTTCACGTTAAGGCTTAAGGGACCATTGTATGAATTTACAAGCCTTAAAAATGGCATTGGCACGTAGAAATATGAAGATGTTCCTAAACCCACCTACCACCCTATCGATCCATGGCTTGCGCATCCCGTCTCTCTGGCCGATGTAGTGCTCGCCCGCCCACCCCTCTGCCCGCTCGTTTCGTCGGTTGGCTTAGGCATACGGAGTTCATTCCTAGTCTAAGATCAGACCAGACCAAGGGTTGCAGCAACAGGATTGGTAGCATGCAGGGGGGAGCCGGTCAATCCCCAGGTTGCACATCCCGCCCCTCTGGCCTGCTGAGCGCCCGTACGCTCATTTTATGGGTTGACTTATGCATACGTAGTTCATTCCCAGTCTAAGCATACGGAGTTCATTCCTAGTCTAAGATCAGACCGGACCAAGGGTTGTGGCAGCACATGCTGGGCTCGAGCATGTGCTGGTGTCGCATTTTTCTTCGTCGGGGCACCATCGTCGGAGCATCACCTGAGAACCTGGTCGGCGGCATTGGGGTTTCGGTGATCGGGGGGGCCGGGGGGGTGTCCGCACATGATGTGCGATGGGTTCTAGGACTTGGCCCTTATGTTGGCCCCCTATGCCTCACAAACTTCGAGAACTCTCACCCCCTTAAAGAGCATTTGAGATTTTATAGGTTTGCTGCCAGTAGCCATTAAAGTGTCTAAAATGGGGACACTTTTTTCAAATTGTCACAAAATCTTGTACACTTTGAGTTTTTAGCTGAATTTTTTTGTGTATGCCAACAAAAATACAAGGATCACGTCTACCAAATTTGGGGTCAAAAAACCTTCCGAAAAAATTTTAAAAAATCCCCAACCGCAGAAAGTTTTGAAATTCATGAAAAATAGATAACGAGTCGTCTTGCCATGAAACTTCACGTGAAGGCTTAAGGGACCATCGTATGAAGATGCAAGAAATAAAAATGGCATTGGCACGTAGAAATATGAAGATGTACCTAAACCCACCTACCACCCTATTGATCCACAGCTTGCGCATCCCATCTTTCTGGCCGACGTAGTACCCGCCCGCCTGCCCGCTCGCTCGTTTCGTCGGTTGGCTTAGGCATACGGAGTTCATTCCCAGTCTAAGATCGAACCGGACCGATGGTTACTGCAGCAGGATTGGTAGCACACAGAGGGGGATCCGACCATTCCTCGGCTTGCGCATCCCGCCCCTCTGGCCGGCTGAGCGCCCGCATGCTAGTTTCATGGGTTGACTTAGGCATACGGAGTTCATTCCCAGTCTAAGAATACGGAGTTCATTCCCAGTCTAAGATCCTCGGCTTGCGCATCCCCAGCTGAACGTCCGCACCATCGTTTCATGGGTTAACTTCGGCATACGGAGTTCATTCCTTGTCTAAGAATACGGAGTTCATTCCCAGTCTAAGATTGAACCAGATCGAGGGTTGCAGCAGCACATGCTGGGCTCAGGCGGTGCTGGTACCGCATTTTTCTTCGTCGGGGCACTACCGCTGGAGCATCATCGGAGAACCTGACTGGTGGCATTGGGCATACAGAGTTCATTCCCAGTTTAAGATCGGACCTGACCGAGGGTTGCGGTAGCATGATTGGTAGCACGCAGAGGGGGGCCCGGCCGATCCCCGATTTGCGCATCCTGCCCCTCTGGTCGGCTGAGCGCCCGCACACTCGTTTCGCGGGTTGACTTAGGCATACAGAGTTAATTCCCAGTCTAAGCATATAGAGTTCAGTCCCAGTCTAACATCGAATCGGACCGAGGGTTACGACAGCACATGCTGGGCTCGGGCATGTGTTGGTGCCGCATTTTTCTTCGTCGAGGCACCATCGCCGGAGCATCGTCGGAGAACCTGACCGGCGGCATTGGGGTTCTGGCGATCGGGGCACTGGGGGTGTTTGCACATGATGTGCGATGGGTGCTGGTACTTGGCCCTTATATTGGCCCCCTATCCCTCATCAAACCTTGAGAACTCACACCCCCTTAAAGAGCATTTGAGATTTTACAGGTTTGCTGCCAGTAGCAATTAAAGTGTTTGAAATGGGGACACTTTTTTCAAATGGTCACAAAATCTTGTACACTTCGAGTTTTTAGCTGAATTTTTTTGTGCATGGCAACAAAAATACAAGGATCACATCTACCAAGTTTGGGTCCAAAACTCCTACCAAAAAATTTTTAAAAAATCCCGAACCGCAAAATGTTTCAAAAATCATGAAAAATAGAAAACGAGTCATCTTGCCATGAAACTTGACGTGAAGGCTTAAGGGACCACTATATGAATTTACAAGCCATAAAAATGGCATTGGCATGCAGAAATATGAAGATGTGCCTAAACCCACCTACCACCCTATCGATCCACGGCTTACGCTTCCTGTCTCTTTGGCCGACGTAGAGCCCGCCCGCCCGCTCATTTCGTCGGTTAGCTTTGGCATATGGAGTTCATTCCCAGTCTAAGATCAAACCAAATCGAGGGTTGCAGCAGCAGGATCAGCAGCATGCAGAGGGGGACCCGCCGATCCCCGACTTGCGCATCCCGCCCCTCTGGCCGGCTGAGTGCCCGCACACTCGTTTCATGGGTTGACTTAGGCATACGAAGTTCATTCGTAGTCTAAGCATACGGAGTTCATTCCCAGTCTAAGATCAGACCAGACTGAGGGTTGCGGCAGCACATGCTGGGCTCGGGCATGTGCTGGTGTCGCATTTTTCTTCGTCGGGGCGCCATCGTCAGAGCATGGCCGGAGAACCTGACTGATGGCATTGGGGTTCCGACGATCGGAAGGGCCGAGGGGTGTGCGCACATGATGTGCGATGGGTGCTGGTACTTGGCCCTTATATTGGCCCCCTATCCCTCACCAAACCTCGAGAACTCACACCCCCTTAAAGAGCTTTTGAGATTTTACAGGTTCGCTGCCAGTAGCTATTAAAGTGTCTCAAATGGGGACATTTTTTTCAAATTGTCACAAAATCTTGTACACTTCGATTTTTTTGCTGAATTTTTTTATGCATGGCAACAAAAATACAAGGATCACATCTTCCAAGTTTGCGTCCAAAACTCCATCCAAAAAAATTTTTAAAAATCCCAAACCGCAAAATGTTTCAAAAATCATGAAAAATAGAAAACGAGTCATCTTGCCATGAGACTTCACGTGAAGGCTTAAGGGACCACTATATGAATTTACAAGCCATAAAAATGGCATTGGCATGCAGAAATATGAAGATGTGCCTAAACCCACCTACCACCCTATCGATCCACGGCTTAGCTTCCCGTCTCTTTGGCCGACGTAGAGCCCGCCCGCCCGCCCGCTCATTTCGTCGGTTAGCTTTGGCATATGGAGTTCATTCCCAGTCTAAGATCAAACCAAATTGAGGGTTACAGGAGCAGGATCAGCAGCATGCAGAGGGGGACCCGCCGATCCCCGACTTGCGCATCTCGCCCCTCTGGCCGGCTGAGTGCCCGCACACTCGTTTCATGGGTTGACTTAGGCATACGAAGTTCATTCGTAGTTTAAGCATACGGAGTTCATTCCCAGTCTAAGATCAGACCAGACCGAGGGTTGCGACAGCACATGCTGGGCTCGGGCATGTGCTGGTGTCGCATTTTTCTTCGTCAGGGCGCCATCGTCGGAGCATGGCCGAAGAACCTGACCGACGGCATTGGGGTTCTGACGATCGGAAGGGCCGGGGGGTGTGCACACATGATGTGCGATGGGTGCTGGTACTTGGCCCTTATATTGGCCCCCTATCCCTCACCAAACCTCGAGAACTCACACCCCCTTAAAGAGCTTTTGAGATTTTACAGGTTTGCTACCAGTAGCCATTAAAGTGTCTCAAATGGGGACACTTTTTTCAAATTGTCACAAAATCTTGTACACTTCGAGTTTTTTGCTGAATTTTTTTGTGCATGCCAAAAAAAATACAAGGATCACGTCTTCCAAGTTTGGGGCCAAAACACCTTCCAAAAAAATATTAAAAAATCCCCAACCGCAGAAAGTTTTAAAATTCATGAAAAATAGATAACGAGTCGTCTTGCCTTGAAACTTCACGTGAAGGCTTAAGGGACCATCGTATGAATATGCAAGCCATAAAAATGGCACTGGCACGTAGAAATATGAAAATGTGCCTAAACCCACCTACCACCCTATCGATCCATGGCTTGTGCATCCCGTCTGTCTGGCCGACGTAGTGCTCGCCCGCCCGCCCGCTTGTTCGTTCCATCGGTTGGCTTAGGCATACGGAGTTTGTTCCCAGTCTAAGATCAGACCGGACCGGTGGTTACTGCAGCAGCATTGGTAGCACACAGAGGGGGACTCGATCGATCCCTGGCTTGCGCATCCCGCCCCTCTGGTCGGCTGAGCGCCCGCATGCTGGTTTCATGGGTTGACTTAGGCATACGGAGTTCATTCCCAGTCTAAGAATACGGAGTTCATTCCCAGTCTAACATCGGACAGGACCGAGGGTTACGGTAGCACATGCTGGTCTCGGGCATGTGCTGGTGCCGCATTTTTCTTCACCGGAGCAGCATCGTCGGAGCATCATCGGAGAATCTGACCAGCAGCATTGGGTTTCCGACGATCGGGGGGGCCAAAGGGGGGTGTGCACACATGATGCGCAATTGGTGCTGGTACTTGGCCTTTATATTGGCCCCCTATCCTTCATGAAACCTCAAGAGCTCACACCCCTTTAAAGAGCATTTGGGATTTTATAGGTTTGCTGCCAGTAGCCATTAAAGTGTCTGGAATGGGGACACTTTTTTCAAATGGCCACAAAATCTTGTACACTTCAAGTTTTTAGCTGAATTTTTTTGTACATGCCAAAAAAAATACAGGGATCACGTTTACCAAGTTTGAGGCCAAAACTCCTTCTGAAAAAATTTTAAAAAATCCTGAACTGTAAAAACTTTTGAAAATCGTGAAAAATAGAAAACGAGTCATCTTGCCGTGAAACTTCACGTGAAGGCTTAAGGGACCATTGTATGAATTTACAAGCCATAAAAATTGCATTGGCATGCAGAAATATGAAGATGTACCTAAACCCACCTACTACCCTATCGATCCACGGCTTGCGCATCCCGTCTCTCTGGCCGACGTAGTGCCCGCCCGCCCGCCCGCCCGCTCGTTTTATCGGTTTGCTTAGGCATAGGGAGTTCATTCCCAGTCTAAGCATACGGAGTTCATTCCCAGTCTAAGATCGGATCGGACCGAGGGTTGCGGCAGCACATGCTGGGCTTGGGCATGTGCTGGTGCTGCATTTTTCTTCACCGGGGCACCATCGTCGGAGCATCACCGGAGAACCTAACCGTCGGCATTGGGGTTCCAACGATCGAGGGGACCGGGGTGCTGTGCGCACATGATGTGTGATGGGTGCTGGTACTTGGCCCTTATATTGGCCCCCTATCCCTCATTGAACTTCGAGAACTCACACCCCCTTAAAGAGCGTTTGAGATTTTACAGGTTTGCTGCCAGTAGCAATTAAAGTGTCTGAAATGGGGACACTTTTTTCAAATGGTCACAAAATCTTGTACACTTCAAGTTTTTAGCTGAATGTTTTTGTGCATGCCAAAAAAAGTAGAAGGATCACGTCTACCAAGTTTGGGGCCAAAACTCCTTCCGAAAAAATTTTACAAAATCCCAAACGACAAAAAGTTTTGAAAATCATGAAAAATAAAAAACGAGTCGTCTTGCCATGCAACTTCACGTGAAGGCTTAAGGGACCATTGTTTGAATTTACAAGCCATAAAAATGGCATTGGCACACAGAAATATGAAAATGTGCCTAAACCCACCTACCACCCTATCAATCCACGGCTTGCACATCCCGTCTCTCTGGCCGACGTAGTGCCCGCCCGTACGCCTGCCCGCTCGTTTTGTCGGTTGGCTTAGGCATACGGAGTTCATTCCCAGTCTAAGGTCAGACCGGACCGAGGGTTACGACAGCACATGTTGGGCTCGAGCATGTGCTAGTGCCGTATTTTTCTTTGCCGGCGTACCATCGTCGGAGCATCATCGGATAACCTGACTGGCAGTATTGGGGTTCCGGCGATCTGGGGGGCCGGTGGGGTTGTGCGCGCATGATGTATGATGGGTGCTGGTACTTGGCCCTTATATTGGCCCCCTATCCCTCATCAAACCTCGAGAACTCACGCACCCTTAAAGAGCATTTGAGATTTTACAGGTTTGCTGCCAGTAGCCATTAAAGTGTCTTAAATGGGGACACTTTTTTCAAATGGTCACAAAATCCTGTACACATCGAGTTTTTAGCTGAATTTTTTTGTGCATGCCAAAAATAATACAGGGATCAAGTCTACCAAGTTCGGGGCCAAAACTCCTTCTGAAAAAATTTTAAAAATTCCTGAACCGCAAAAAGTTTCAAAAATCGTGAAAAATAAAAAATGAGTCGTCTTGCCATGAAACTTCACGTGAAGGCTTAAAGGACCATTGTATGATTTTGCAAGCTGTAAAAATGGCATTGGAAAGCAGAAATATGAAGATGTGCCTAAACCCACCTACCACCCTATCTGTCCACGGCTTGCGCATCCCGTCTCTCTGGCCGACATAGTGCCCGCCTGCTCACCCGCCTGTTCGTTTCAACGGTTGGCTTAGGCATACGGAGTTCATTCCCAGTCTAAGATCGGACCACACTGAGGTTTGTGGCAGTAGGATCAACAGCACACAGATGGGGACCCGATTGATCCCCAGCTTGTGCATCTCGCCCCTCTGGCCTGCTGAGCGCCCGTGCGCACATTTTTTGGGTTGACTTAGGCATACGGAGTTCATTCCCAATCTAAGATCGGACCGGACCGAGGGTTGTGACAGCACATGCTGGGCTCGAGCATGTGCTAGTGCCGTATTTTTCTTCATCGGGGCACCATCGTCGGAGCATCGTCGGAGAACCTGATTGGTGGCATTGGGGTTCCAGCGATCGGGGGGCCGAGGGGGGTGTGCGCACATGATGTGCGATGGGTGGTGGTACTTGGCCCATAAATTGGCCCCTTATCCCTCATCAAACCTCTAGAACTCAAACCCCCTTAAAGAGCATTTGAGATTTTACAGGTTTGCTGCTAGTAGCCATTAAAGCGTTTGAAATGGGGATACTTTTTTCAAATGGTCACAAAATCTTGTACACTTCGAGTTTTTAGCTGAATTTTTTATGCATGCCAATAAAAATACAATGATCACGTCAACCAAGTTTGGGGCCAAAACTCCTTCCGAAAAAATTTTAAAAAATCCCTAACTGCAAAAAGTTTCAAAAATCATGAAAAATAGAAAATGAGTCATAAAAATGGCATTGGCACGCAGAAATATGAAGATGTGCCTAAAACCACCTGCCATCCTATCGATCCACGACTTGCGCATCCCGTCTATTTGGTCGGCATAGTGCCCGGCCGCCCGTCCACCCGCTCGTTTCATCAGTTGGCTTAGGCATACGGAGTTCATGCCCAGTCTAAGATCAGACCAGACCGAGGGTTGTGGCAGCAGGATCGACAGCACACAGAAGGGGACCCGATCGATCCTCGACTTGCGTATCCTGCCCCTCTGGTCGGTTGAGAGCCCATATGCTCATTTCGTGGGTTGACTTAGGCATATGGAGTTCATTCCCAGTCTAAGATCGGACCAGACCGAGGGTTATGGCAGCACATGCTGGGCTCGAGCATGTGCTAGTGCTGCATTTTTCTTCTCCGGGGCACCATCGTCGGAGAACCTGACCGACAGCATCGGGGTTCCGGCGATCGGGGGGGCCGGAGGGGGTGTGCGCACATGATGTGCGATGGGTGCTGGTTCTTGGCCCTTATATTGGGCCCCTATCCCTCATCAAACCTCAAGAACTCACGCCCCCTTAAAGAGCATTTGAGATTTTACAGGTTTGCTGCCAGTAGCCATTAAAGTGTCTAAAATGGGGATAGGTTTTTCAAAAGGTCACAAAATCTTGTACACTTCGAGTTTTTAGCTGAATTTTTTTGTGCATGCCAACAAAAATACAAGGATCACGTCTACCAGGTTTGGGGCCAAAAATCCTTCCAAAAAAAATTTAAAAAAATCTCGAACTATAAAAAGTTTCAAAAATCATGAAAAAAGGAAAACGAGTCGTCTTGCAATGAAACTTCACATGAAGGCTTAAGGGACCATTGTATGAATTTACAAGCCATAAAAATGGCATTGGTACGCAGAAATATGAAGATGTGCCTAAACCAAACTACCACCCTATCGATCCACGGCTTGCGCATCCCGTCTCTCTGGCCGGCATAGTGCCCGCCCGCCCGCCCGTCCGTTCGTTTAATCAATTGGCTTAGGCATATGGAGTCCACTCCCAGTCTAAGATCAGACCAGACCGAGCGTTGCAGTAGCAGGATCGACAGCACGCAAAAGGGGACCCGATCGATCCCCAGGTTGCGCATCCCGCCCCTCTGGCTGGCTGAGCGCCCGGACGCTTGTTTCGTGTGTTGACTTAGGCATACAGAGTTCATTCCCAATCTAAGCATACGAAGTTCATTCCCAGTCTAAGATTGGACCAGACCGAGGTTTGCGGCAGCACATACTTAGTTCGGGCATGTGCTGGTGCCACATTTTTCTTCATCGGGGCACCATCGCCGGAGCATCACCGGAGAACCTGGCCAACGACATTGGGGATCCGGTGACCGGGGGGGTGTGCGCACATGATGTGCGATGGGTGCTGGTACTTGGCCCTTATATTGGCCCCCTATCCCTCATCAAACCTCGAGAACTCACACCCCCTTAAAGAGCATTTGAGATTTTACAGGTTTGCTGCCAGTAGCCATTAAAGTGTCTAAAATGGGGACACTTTTTTCAAATGGCCACAAAATCTTGTACACTTCGATTTTTTAGCTGAATTTTTTTTGTATGCCAACAAAAAATACAAGGATTATTTCTACCAAGTTTGGGGCCAAAACTCCTTCCGAAAAAATTTTAAAAAATCCCGAACCATAAAAGGTTTTGAAAATCGTGAAAAATAGAAAACGGGTCGTCTTGGCATGAAACTTCCCGTGAAGGCTTAAGGGGCCATTGTATAAATTTACAAGCCATAAAAATGGCATTGGCATGCAGAAATATGAAGATGTGCCTAAACCCACCTACTACCCTATCGATCCACGGCTTGCGCATCCCGTCTCTCTGGTCGGCGTAGTGCCCACCCGCCCGCTCGTTTCGTGGGTTGGCTTAGGCATACGGAGTTCATTCCTAGTCTAAGATTGGACCGGACCGATGGTTACGGCAGCAGGATCGGCAGCACGCAGATGGGGACCTGACCGATTCCCGGCTTGCTTATCCCGCTCATTTGGTAGGCTGAGCACCCGCACGTTTGTTTCGTGGGTTGACTTAGGCATACGGAGTTCATTCCCTGTCTAAAATTGGATCGGACCGAGGGTTGCAGCAGCACATGCTGGGCTCGGGCATGTGCTGGTGCCGCATTTTTCTTCGTCGGGGCACCATCACCGGAGCATCGCCGGAGAACCTGACCGACGGCATTGGGGTCCCGACGATCGGGGGGGGCCGAGGTGGTGTACACACATGATGTGCGATGGGTGCTGGTACTTGGCCCTTATATTGTCCCCTTATCCCTCATCAAACCTTGAGAACTCACACCCCCTTAAATGGCCTTTGTGATTTTACAGGTTTGCTGCCAGTAGCCATTAAAGTGTTTGAAGTGGGGACACTTTTTTCAAATGGTCACAAAATCTTGTACACTTCGCGTTTTTAGCTGAATTTTTTTGTGGATGCTAACAAAAGTACAACGATCACGTCTTCCAAGTTTGGGGCCAAAACTCCTTTCGAAAGAATTTAAAAAAATCCTGAACCGCTAAAAGTTTTGAAAATCATGAAAAATAGAAAACAAGTTGTCTTACCATGAAACTTCGCATGAAGGCTTAAGGGACAATTGTATGAATTTAAAAGCCATAAAAATGGCATTGGCACATAGAAATATGAAGATGTGCCTAAACCCACCTACCACCCTATCGATCCATGGCTTGCGCATCTCGTCTCTCTGGCCGGCGTAATGACCGCCCGCCCGCCCGCTTGTTTTGTCAGATGGCTTAGGCATACGGAGTTTATTCCTAGTCTAAGATCAGATCGAACTGAGGGTTGCAGCAACAGGATCGACAGCACGCAAAGGGGGACCCAACCGATCCCCGGCTTGTGCATCCCACCCTTCTGGCCTACTGAGCGCCCGCACACTCGTTTCGTGGGTTGACTTAGGCATACGAAGTTCATCCCAGTCTAAGCATACCGAGTTCATTCCCAGTCTAAGATCGAATCGGACCGAGGGTTACGATAGCACATGTTGGGCTCGGGCATGTGCTGGTGCCGCATTTTTCTTCGTCGGGGCACCATCATCGGAGCATCATCGGCGAACCTGATCGACGACATTGGGGTTCCGACGATCGGGGGGCCGGGGGGGTGTGCACACATGATATGTGATGGGTGTTGGTACTTGGCCCTTATATTGGCCCCCTATCCCTCATCAAACCTCGAGAACTCACACCCCCTTAAAGAGCATTTGAGATTTTACAGGTTTGCTGCCAGTAGCAATGAAAGTGTCTGAAATGCTGGACTTAGGCACGCTCGTTTCGTCGGTTGGCTTCGGTATATGGAGTTCATTCCCAGTCTAAGATCGGATCGGACCGAGGGTTGCGGTAGCATGATCGACAGCACGCAGAGGGGGACCTAACCGATCCCGGGCCTGTGCATCCCGTCTAAGATCAGACCGGACAGAGGGGGCCATAACTCCTTCCGAAAAAATTTTAACAAATCCCGAACCGTAAAAAGTTTGAAAAATCATCAAAAATAGAAAAGGAGTCGTGTTGCCATGAAACTTCACGTGAAGGCTTAAGGGACCATTGTATGAATTTACAGGCCATAAAAATGGCAGTGGCATGCAGAAATATGAAGATATGCCGAAACCCACCTAACATCCTATCGATCCACAGCTTGCGCATCCCGTCTCTCTGGTCGGCGTAGTGCCTGCCTGCCCGCCCGCCCGCCCGCTCATTTCGTCGGTTAGCTTAGGCATACGGAGTTCATTCCCAGTCTAAGATCAGACCAAACTGAGGGTTGTGGTAGCATGATCGGCAGCACGCAGAGGGGGACCCGGTCGATCCCTGGCTTGCGCATCTCGCCCTTCTAGCCGGCTGAGTGCCCGCACGCTCGTTTCGTGGGTTGACTTAGGTATACGGGGTTCATTCCCAGTCTAAGCATACGGAGTTCATTCCTAGTCTAAGATCGAACTGGACCGAGGGTTACGGTAGCACATGCTGGGCTCGACCATGTGCTGGTGCCCCATTTTTCTTCGTTGGGGCATCATCGTCGGAGCATCACCGGATAACCTGACCGACGGCATTAGGGTTCCGACGATCGGGGGGGCCGGGGGGTGTACGTACATGATGTGCGATGGGTGCTGGTACTTGGCCCTTACATTGGCCCCCTATCCCTCATGAAACCTCGAGAACTGACACACCCTTAAAGAGCATTTGAGATTTTATTTATAGGTTTGCTTCCAGTAGCCATTAAAGTGTCTGAAATGGGGACACTTTTTTCAAATGGTCACAAAATCTTGTACACTTTGAGTTTTTAGCTGAATTTTTCTGTGCATGCCAACAAAAATACAAGGATCACGTCTACCAAGTTTGGGCCAAACTCCTTCTAGAAAAATTTAAAAAAATCTCGAACTGCAAAAAGTTTCAAAAATCGTGAAAAATAGAAAATGAGTCGTCTTGCCATGAAACTTCACGTGAAGGCTTAAGGGACCATTGTATGAATTTACAAGTCATAAAAATGGCTTTGGCATGTAGAAATATGAAGATGTGCCAAAACCCACCTACCACCCTATCGATCCACGGCGTGCGCATCTCGTCTCTCTGGCCGGCATAATGCCCGCCCGCCCGCCCACTCGCTTGTTCCATGCATCGTCGAAGAACCTGACCGGCGACAATGGGGTTCCGGCGATCGGGGTGCCGGGGGGGTGTGCGCACATGATGTGCGGCGGGTGCTGGTACTTGGCCCTTATATTGGCCCCCTATCCCTCATCAAACCTCGAGAACTCACACCCCCTTAAAGAGCATTCAAGATTTTACAGGTTTGCTGCCAGTAGCAATTAAAGTGTCTGAAATGGGGACACTTTTTTCAAATGGTCACAAAATCTTGTACACTTCGAGTTTTTATCTGATTTTTTTTGTGCATGCCAAAAAAAATAAAGGGATCACGTCTACCAAGTTTGGGGCCAAAAAACCTTCTGAAAAATTTTTAAAAAATCTCCACCCGTAAAATTTTCAAAAATCGTGAAAGATAGAAAACGAGTCATCTTGCCATGAAACTTCACGTGAAGGCTTAAGGGACCATTGTATGAATTTACAAGCCATAAAAATGGCATTGGCATGCAGAAATATGAAGATGTGCCTAAAAGCACCTACCACCCTATCGATCCATGGCTTGCGCATCCCGTCTCTCTGGCCGACGTAGTGCCCGCCCGCTCGTTTCGTCGGTTGGCTTAGGCATACGAAGTTCATTCCCAGTCTAAGATCGGACCGGACCAAGGGTTATGGTAGCACATGCTGGGCTCGGGCATGTGCTGGTGCCGTATTTTTCTTCATCGGGGAAACATCATCGGAGCATCGCCGGAGAACCTGACCGACAGCATTGGGGTTCCGACGATCGGGGGGGCCAGGGGGGTGTGCGCACATGATGTGAGATAGGTGCTGGGACTTGGCCCTTATATTTGCCCCCTATCCCTCACCGAACTTCGAGAACTCATACCCCCTTAAAGAGCATTTGAGATTTTACAAGTTTGCTGCCAGTAGCCATTACAGGTTTGCTGCCAGTAGCCATCAAATAGTCACAAAATCTTGTACACTTTAAGTTTTTAGCTGAATATTTTTATGCATGCCAACAAAAATAAAGGGATCATGTCTACCAAGTTTGGGGCCAAAAATCCTTTTGAAAAAATTTTAAAAAATCCTGAACCATAAAAAGTTAAAAAAAATCATGAAAAATAGAAAACAAGTCATCTTGCCATGAAACTTCATGTGAAGGCTTAAGGGACAATTGTATGAATTTACAAGCCATAAAAATGGCATTGGCTTGTAGAAATATGAAGATGTGCTTAGTGCCCACCCGCCCGCCCAATCGTTTCGTCGGTTTGCTTAGGCATACAAAGTTCATTCCCAGTCTAAGATCGGATCGGACCGAGGGTTGTGGCAGTAGGATCGAAAGCATACAGAGGGGGACCCGGTCGATCCCCGGCTTACGCATCGCGCCCCTCTGGTCGGCTGAGCGCCCGCACGCTCGTTTCATGGGATGACTTAGGCATACAGAGTTCATTCCCAGTCTAAGCATACGGAGTTCATTCGCAGTCTAAGATCAGTCCGAATAGAGGGTTACAGTAGCACATTCTAGGCTCTGGCTTGTGTCGGTGCCACATTTTTCTTCGTCGAGGCACCATCGTCGGAGCATCGCCGGAGAACCTAACCGGCGGCATTGGGGTTCCGACGATCGGGGGTGCCGTGGGGGTGTGCGTACATGATGTGCGGTGGGTGCTGGTACTTGGCCCCTATATTGGCCCCCTATCCCTCATCAAACCTCAAGAACTCACACCCCCTTAAAGAGCATTTGAGATTTTACAGGTTTGCTGCTAGTAGCCATTAAAGTGTATGAAATGGGGACACTTTTTTCAAATGGTCACAAAATCTTGTACACTTCAAGTTTTTAGCAGAATTGTTTTGTGTATGCCAACAAAAATACAAGGATCACGTCTACCAAGTTTGGGGCCAAAACTCCTTCCGAAAAAATTTTAAAAAATCCCGAACCGAAAAAAGTTTCAAAAATCGTGAAAAATAGAAAACGAGTCGTCTTGCCATGAAACTTCATGTGAAGGCTTAAGGGACCATTGTATGAATTTAGAAGCCATCAAAATGGCATTGGCATGTAGAAATATGAAGATGTGCCTAAACCCACCTACCACATTATCGATCCACGGCTTGCCCATCCCGTCTCTCTGGCCAATGTAGTGCCCGCCCATCTGCCCGCTCGTTTCGTTGGTTGGCTTAAGCATACGGAGTTCATTCCCAGTCTAAGATGGGGCTGGATCGAAGGTTGCGACAGTAGGATCGGTAGCACGCAGAGGGGGACCTGGCCAATCCCCAGCTTGCGCATCCCGCCCCTCTGGCCGGCTGAGCGCCCGCACGTTAATTTCATGGGTTGACTTAGGCATACGGAATTCATTCCCAGTCGAAGCATACGAAGTTCATTCCCAGTCTAAGATCAGACCAGACCGATGGTTGCGGTAGCACATGCTGGGCTCAGCAAAATGCAAAGGGGGACCCAACCGATCCTCGACTTACGCGTCCCGCCCCTCTGGCCGGCTGAGCACCCGCACGCTCGTTTCGTGGGTTGACTTAGGCATACGGAGTTCATTCCCAGTCTAAGATCGGATCGGACCAAGTGTTGCGGTAGCACATGCTGGGCTCGGGCATGTGCTGGTGTCATTTTTTTCTTCGTCGGGGCACGATCGCCGGAGCATCGTCGGAGAACCTGACCGATGGCATTGGGGTTTCGACGATCGAGGGGGCCGAGGGGGTGTGCGCACATGATGTGCGATGGGTGCTGGTACTTGGCCCTTATATTGGTCCCCTATCCCTCATCAAACCTCGAGAACTCACACCCCCTTAAAGAGCATTTGAGATTTTATAGGTTTGCTACCATTTGCCATTAAAGTGTCTGAAATGGAAACACTTTTTTCAAATAGTCACAAAATCTTGTACACTTCGAGTTTTTACCTGAATTTTTTTATGCATGCCAAAAAACATACAAGGATCACGTCTATCAAGTTTGGGGTCAAAACTCCTTTCAAAAAAATTTTAAAAAATCCTAAACCGTAAAAAATTTTGAAAATCGTGAAAAATAGAAAACGAGTCGTCTTGCCATGAAACTTCACGTGAAGGCTTAAGGGACCATTGTAAGAATTTACAAGCCATAAAAATGGTATTGGCACACAAAAATATGAAGATGTGCCTAAATCCACCTACCACCCTATCAATCCATCGCTTGCGCATCCCGTCTCTCTGGCCGGCGTGGTGCCCGCCCGCCCGCCTGTCCGCTCGTTTCGTCAGTTAGCTTAGGCATACGGAGTTCATTCCCAGTCTAAGATCGGACCGGACCGAGGGTTACGGCAGCAAGATCGACAGCACGTAGAGGGGGACCCGATCGATCCTCGGCTTGCGCATCCCACCCCTCTGGCCGACGTAGTGCCCACCCGCCCGTCCGCTTGTTTTTTCGGTTGGCTTAGGCATACAGGTTCATTCCCAGTCTAAGATCGGACTAGACAGAGGGTTGGGTAGCAGGATCGGTAGCTTGCAGAGAGGGACTCGGTCAGTCCTTGACTTGCACATCTTACCCCTCTGGCCGGCTGAGCGCCCGCACGCTCGTTTTTGGCTAAATTTTTTTATGCATGCCAACAAAAATACAAGGATCACGTCTACCAAGTTTGGGGTGAAAACTCCTTCCGAAAAAATTTTAAAAAATCCCGAACCGTAAAAAGTTTTCAAAATCGTGAAAAATAGAAAACGAGTCGTCTTGCCATTAAACTTCACGTGAAGGCTTAAGGGACCATTGTATGAATTGACAAGCCATAAAAATGGCATTGGCATGCAGAAATATGAAGATGTGCCTAAACCCACCAACCACCCTATCGATCCACGGCTTGCGCATCCCATCTCTTTGCCCGGCGTAGTGCCCGGCCGCCCGCCCACCCGCTCGTTTCATCGGTTGGCTTAGGCGTACGGAGTTCATTCCCAGTCTTAGATTGGATCAGATCGAGGGTTGCTGCAGCAGGATCGGCAGCACGTAGAGGGGGACCCTACCGATCCCCGGCTTGCGCATCCCACCCCTCTGGCCTGCTGAGCGCCTGCATGCTCATTTCGTGGCTTAACTTTGGCATAAGGAGTTCATTCCCAGTCTAAGCATACGGAGTTCATTCCCAGTCGAAGATCGGACCAGATCGAGGGTTGCGGTAGCACATGCTGGGCTCGGGCATGTACTGGTGCCGCATTTTTCTTCATCGGGGCACCATCGTCGGAGCATCGCCAGAGAACCTGACCGACGACATTTGGGTTCCGGCGAACGGGGGGCTAGGGGTGTGCGCACATAATGTGCGATGGGTGCTGGTACTTGGCCCTTATATTAGCCCCCTATTTCTCATCAAACCTCGAGAACTCACACCCCTTTAAAGAGCATTTGAGATTTTATAGGTTTGCTGCAAGTAGCCATTAAAGTGTCTAAAATGGGGACACTTTTTTCAAATGGTCTCAAAATCTTGTACACTTCGAGTTTTTAGCTGAATTTTGTTTTGGATGCCAACAAAAATACAAGGATCATGTCTACCAAGCTTGGGGCCAAAACTCCTTCCGAAAAAATTTTAAAAAATCCCGAACTGCAAAAAGTTTTAAAAATCATGAAAAATAAAGAACGAGTCGTCTTGCCATGAAACTTCAGGTGAAGGCTTAAGGGACCACTGTATGAATTTACAAGCCATAAAAATGGCATTGGCACATAGAAATATGAAGATGTCCCTAAACCCACCTACCACCCTATCGATCCACGGCTTGCGTATCTCGTCTCTCTAGCCGACGTAGTGCCCGCCCGCCCGTCCGCTCGTTTCATCAATTGGCTTAGGCATACGAAGTTAATTCCTAGTCTAAGATCAGACTGGATCAAGGGTTGCGGTAGCAGGATCGACAGTTCACAGAGGGGGACCCGGACGATCCCTGGCTTGCGCATCCCTCCCCTCTGGCCGGCTGAGCGCCCGTACGCTCGTTTCGTAGGTTGACTTAGGCATACGAGTTCACTCCCAGTCTAAGATCAGATCAGATCGAGGGTTGCGGTAGTAGGATCGGTAGCACACAGAGGAGGACCCGGCCGATTCCTGGCTTGCGCATCCCGCCCCTCTGGCCTACTGAGCACCCGCACACTCGTTTCGTGGCTTGACTTTGGCATACGGAGTTAATTCCCAGTCTAAGATCGAACTGGACCGAGGGTTGCGGTAGCACATGCTGTGCTCAGTCAAAATGCAAAAGGGGACCCGATCGATCCCCGGCTTACGCATCCGGCCCCTCTGGCCTGCTGAGCTCCCGTACGCTCGTTTTGTGGGTTGACTTAGGCATACGGAGTTCATTCCCAGTCTAAGATTGGATCAGACCAAGTGTTAGGGTAGCACTTGCTGGGCTCGGGCATGTGCTGGTGCCACATTTCTCTTCGTCGGGGCACCATCGTGGGACCATCGTCGGAGAACCAGACCGACAACATTGGGGCTCCGGTGATCGGGGGGGCCTGAGGGGGTGTGCACATGATGTACGATTGGTGCTGGTACTTGGCCCTTATATTGGCCCTCTATCCCTCATCAAACCTCGAGAACTCACACCCCCTTAAAAAGCATTTGAGATTTTACAGGTTTGGTGCCATTAGCCATTAAAGTGTCTGAAATGGGGACACTTTTTTCAAATGGTCACAAAATCTTGTACACTTCGAGTTGCAGCTGAATTTTTTTGTGCGTGCCAAAAAAATACAAGGATCAGGTCTACCAAGTTTGGGGCCAAAACTCCATCCGAAAAAATTTTAAAAAATCCTGAACCATAAAAAGTTTCAAAAATCATGAAAAATAGAAAACGAGTCATCTTGCCATGAAACTTCACGTGAAGGCTTAAGGGACCGTTGTATGAATTTACAAGCCATAAAAATGGCATTGGCACACAGAAATATGAAGATGTGCCTAAACCCACCTGCAACCATATCAATCCATGGCTTACGCATCCCATCTCTCTGGCTGGTGTAGTGCTCGCCCGCCCGCTCGTTTCATCAGTTGGCTTAGGATACGAAGTTCATTCCCAGTCAAAAATCAAACCTGACCGAGGGTTGCGTTTGCAGGATCGGTAGCACGTAGAGGGTGACCCGGTCGATCCTCGGCTTGTGCATCCCGTCCCTCTGGCCGGTTGAGTGCCCGCACGCTTGTTTCGTGGGTTGACTTAGGCATACGAAGTTCATTCCCAGTCTAAGATCGAACCGGACGGAGGGTTGCGATAGCACATGCTAGGCTCAAGCATGTGTTGGTGCCGTATTTTTCTTCATCGGGGCACCATCGCCAGAGAACCTGACCGACGACATTGGGATTCCGGAGATCGGGGGGGCCGGGGGGGTGTGCGCACATGATGTGCAATGGGTTCTAGTACTTGGCCTTTATATTGAACCCCTATCCCTCATAAAACCTCGAGAAATCAAACCCCCTTAAAGAGCATTTGAGATTTTACAGGTTTGCTGCCAGTAGCCATTAAAGTGTTTGAAATGGGGACACTTTTTTCAAATGGTCACAAAATGTTGTACACTTTGAGTTTTTAGCTGAATTTTTTGCACACACCAACAAAAATACAAGGATGACGTCTACCAACTTTGGGGCCAAAACTCCTTTCAAAAAAATTTTAAAAAATCTCGAACCACAGAAAGTTTCAAAAATCATGAAAAGTAGAAAGCGAGTCGTCTTGCCATTAAACTTCATGTGAAGGCTTAAGGGACCATTGTATGAATTTACAAGCCAAAAAAATGGCATTCACACACAGAAATATGAAGATGTGCCTAAACCCACCTACCACCCTATCGATCCATAGCTTGCGCATCCCGTCTCTCTGGTCGACGTAGTGCCCGCCCACCTGCCCGCTCATTTTGTCAGTTGGCTTAGGCATACGGAGTTCATTCCTAGTCTAAGATTCGACCGAACCGAGGGTTACGGCTGTAGGATTGACAGCATGCAAAGAGGGACCCAGCCGATCCTCGGCTTATGCATCCCACGCCTCTGGCCAGTTGAACGCCCGCACGCTCATTTCGTGGGTTGACTTAGGCATACGGAGTTCATTCCCAGTCTAAGCATATGGAGTTCATTCCCAGTCTAAGATCGGACCGGACCGAGGGTTGCGGCAGCACACGAAGGGCTCAGGCATGTGCTGGTGCCACATTTTTCTTCATCGGGGCACCATCGCCAGAGTATCACTGGAGAACCTGACCGGCAGCATTGGGGTTCCGACGATAGGGGTGGCCGAGGGGGGGTGTGCGCACATGATGTACGATGGGTGCTGGTACATGACCCTTATATTGGCCCCTTATCCCTCATCGAACCTCGAGAACTCACACCTCCTTAAAGAACATTTGAGATTTTACAGGGTTGCTGCCAGTAGCCATTAAAGTGTCTAAAATGGAGACACTTTTTTCAAATGGTCACAAAATCTTATACACCTCGAGTTTGTAGCTGAATTTTTTTGTGTATGCCAACAAAAATACAAGGATCACGTCTTCCAAGTTTGGGACCAAAACTCCTTCCGAAAAAATTTTGAAAAATCCTGAACCGTAAAAGGTTTTGAAAATCATGAAAAATAAAAAACGAGTCGTCTTGGCATGAAACTTCACGTGAAAGCTTAAGGGACCATTGTATGAATTTACAAGCCATAAAAATGGCATTGGCACGTAGAAATATGAAGATGTGCTTAAACCCACCTACCATCTTATTGATCCACGGCTTGTGCATCCCGCTTCTCTGGCCGGTGTAGTGCCCGTCCGTCCTCTCGTTTTGTCAGTTGGCTTAGGCATACAGAGTTCATTCCCAGTCTAAGATTAGACTAGATCGAGGGTTACGGCAGCAGGATCTACAGCACGCAGAGGGGGACCCGGCCGATCCTCGGCTTGCATATCTCGCCCCTCTGGCTGGCTGAGCACCCGCACGCTCGTTTTATGGGTTAACTTAGGCATACGGAGTTCGTTCCCAATTTGAGATCAGATCGAGGGTTGCAGTAGCAGGATCGGTAGCACGCAGAGGGGGACCCGACCGATTCCCAGCTTGCGCATCCTGCCACTCTGGCCGGTTGAGCACCCGCACGCTCATTTCATGGGTTGACTTAAGCATACGGAGTTCATTCCCAGTCTAAGCATATAGAGTTCATTCCTAGTCTAAGATTGGATCGGAACGAGGATTATGGCAGCACATGCTGGGCTCGGGCATGTGCTGGTGCCGTATTTTTCTTCATTGAGGCATCATCATCGGAGCATCGCGTGAGAACCTGACCGGCGGTATTGGTGTTCCAACATCAGGGGGGCTGGGGGGGTGTGCGCACATGATGTGTGATGGGTGCTGGTACTTAGCCCTTATATTGGCCCCCTATCCCTCATCAAACCTCGAGAACTCACACCCCTTTAAAGAGCATTTGAGATCTTACAGGTTTGCTGCTAGTAGCCATTAAAGTGTCTGAAATGGGGACACTTTTTTCAAATGGTCACAAAATCTTGTACACTTCGAGTTTTTAGCTGAAGCCAACAAAAATACAAGGATCACGTCTATCATGAAACTTGTGAAAAATAGAAAACGAGTTGTCTTGCCATGAAACTTCACGTGAAGGCCTAATAGACCATTGTATGAATTTACAAGCCATAAAAATGGCATTGGCATCCAGAAATATGAAGATGTGCCTAAACCCACCTACCACCCTATCGATCCACCGCTTGCGCATCCCATCTCTCTGGCCGACGTAGTGCCCGCCCGCCCGCCTACCCACTCGTTTCGTCGGTTGGCTTAGGCATACGGAGTTCATTCCCAGTCTAAGATCAGACCAGATCGAGGGTTGCAGTAGCAGGATTGGCAGCATGCAGAGGGGGACCCGATCGATCCTCGACTTACGCATCCCGCCCTTCTGGCCGGCTGAGCGCTCGCACGCTCGTTTCGTAGGTTGACTTAGGGATACGGAGTTCATTCCCAGTCTAAGCATACAGAGTTCATTCCCAGTCTAAGATCGGACCGGATTGAGGGTTGCAGCAGCACATGCTGGGCTTGAGAATGTGCTGGTGCCACATTTTTCTTCGTCGGGGCACCATCACTGAAGCATCGCTGGATAACCTGACCGACGGCATTTGGGTTCCGACGATCGAGGGGGCCAAGGGGTGTGCGCACATGATGTGCGATGGGTGCGGGTACTTGGCCCTTATATTGGCCCCCTATCCCTCATCAAACCTCCAGAACTCACACCCCCTTAAAGAGCATTTGAGATTTTACAGGTTTGTTGCAAGTAGCCATTAAAGTGTCTGAAACGGGGACACTTTTTTCAAATGGTCACAAAATCTTGTACATTTCAATTTTTTAGCTGAATTTTTTTGTGCATGCCAACAAAAATACAAGGATCATGTCTACCAAGTTTGAACCAAAACTCCTTTCGAAAAAATTTTAAAAAATATCGAACCGCAAAAAGTTTCAAAAATTGTGAAAATTCAAAACGAGTCATCATGCCATGAAACTTCACGTGAAGGCTTAAGGGACCATTGTATGAATTTAAAAGCCACAAAAATGGCATTGGCGCGCAGAAATATGAATATGTGCCTAAACCCACCTACCACCCTATCGATCCACGGCTTGCGCATCCCGTTTCTCTGGACGGCGTAGTGCTCGCCCTCCGTCCGCCCGTTTCGTCGGTTGGCTTAGGCATATGGAGTTCATTCCCAGTCTAAGATCAGACCAGACCGAAGGTTGCGGCAGCAGGATTGGCAGCACGTAAAGGGGGACCCAGTCGATCCCTGGCTTGCGCATCTCGCCCCTCTGACTGGCTGAGCGCCCGTATGCTCGTTTCGTTGGTTGGCTTAGGCATACGGAGTTCATTCCCAATATAAGCCATATGGAGTTTATTCCCAGTCTAAGATTCGACCAGACCGAGGGTTGTGGCAGCACATGCTGGGCTCGGGCATGTGCTGGTGCCGCATTTTTCTTCACCGGGGCACCATCGTCGGAGAACTTGACCGGCGGCATTGGGGTTCCGGCGATCGAGGGGGTCGGGGGGTGTGTACACACATGATGTGTGATGGGTGCTGGTACTTGGCCCTTATATTGGCCCCCTATCCCTCATCAAACCTTAAGAACTCACACCCCCTTAAAGAGCATTTGAGATTTTACAGATTTGCTGCCAGTAGCCATTAAAGTGTCTGAAATGGGGACACTTTTTTGAAATCGTCACAAAATCTTGTACACTTCAAGTTTTTAGATGAATTTTTTTGTGCATGCCAAAAAAAATACAAGGATCACGTCTATCATGTTTGGGGCAGAAACCCCTTTCGAAAAAATTTTAAAAAATCCCAAACCACAAAAAGTTTTGAAAATCGTGAAAAATAGAAAACGAGTCGTCTTGCCATGAAACTTCACGTGAAGGCTTAAGGGACCCTTGTATGAATTTGCAAGCCATAAAAATGGCATTAGGACATAGAAATATGAAGATGTACCTAAACCCACCAACCACCCTGTCGATCCACGGCTTGCGCATCCCGTCTTTCTGGCCGGCATAGTGCCCGCACGCCCGCCTACTCGTTTCGTCGGTTGGCATAGGCGTACGGAATTCATTGCCAGTCTAAGACGGGACCAGACTGACAGTTGCGGCAGCAGGATCGGTAGCACGCAGAGGGGGACCCGATCGATCCCCGGTTTGCGCATCCTGCCCCTTTGGCCGGTTAAGCGGCCGCACGCTCGTTTTGTGGGTTGACTTAGGCATACGGAGTTCATTCCCAGTCTAAGCATATGGAGTTCATTCCCAGTCTAAGATCGGATCGGCTGAGGGTTGTGGCAGCACATGCTGGGCTCGAGCATGTGCTGGTGCCATATTTTTCTTCGTTAGGGCGCCATCGTCAGAGCATCACCGAAGAACCTAACCGGCGGCATTGGGGTTTCGGGGATCAAGGGGGCCGGGTACTAGGCCCTTATATTGGCCCCATATCCCTCATCAAATCTCAAGAACTCACACCCCCTTGAAGAGCATTTGAGATTTTATAGGTTTGCTGCTAGTAGCCATCAAAGTCTTTGAAATGGGGACACTTTTTTCAAAATGGTCACAAAATCTTGTACCCTTCGAGTTTTTAGCTGAATTTTTTTATACATGCCAACAAAAAAACATGGATCATTTTAAAAATTTTGGGGCCAAAACTCCTTCCGAAAAGATTTTAAAAAATCTCGAACCGCAA
The DNA here is from genome assembly GCF_047325235.1 of Durio zibethinus. Classification (NCBI taxonomy): domain Eukaryota; kingdom Viridiplantae; phylum Streptophyta; class Magnoliopsida; order Malvales; family Malvaceae; genus Durio; species Durio zibethinus. The sequence goes on along the minus strand of NC_143162.1, from coordinate 15,669,840 downwards.
AAGGTTTCAAAAATCGTGAAAAATGGAAAACGAGTCGTCTTGCCATGAAACTTCACGTGAAGGTTTAAGGGACCATTGTATGAATTTACAAGCCATGAAAATGGCATTGGCACACAGAAATATGAAGATGTGCAAAAACCCACCTACCACCCTATCGATCCACGGCTTGCGCATCCCGTCTCTATGGCCGACGTAGTGCCCGCGCACCCGCCCGCCCGCCCGTTCGCTTGTTTTGTCAGTTGGCTTAGGCATATGGAGTTCATTCCCAGTCTAAGATTGGATGGACTGAGAGTTGTGGCAGCAGGATCGACAGCATGCAGATGGGGACCCGGTCGATCCTCGGCTTGCGCATCCCACCCCTCTGGCCGCCTGATAGCCCGCACGCTCGTTTCGTAGCTTGACTTAGGCATACAGAGTTCATTCCCAGTCTAAGATCATACCGAACCGAGGGTTGCGATAGCACATGCTGGGCTCGAGCATGTGCTGGTGCCGTATTTTTCTTCGTCGGGGCACCATCACCGGAGCATCATCGGAGAACCTGACTGGCGGCATTGGGGTTCCGGTGATCGTGGGGGCCAGGGGGTGTGCGCACATGATGTGCGATGGGTACTGGTACTTGGTCCTTATATTGGCCTCCTATCCCTCATCAAACCTCGAGAACTCACACCCCCTTAAAGAGCATTTGGGATTTTACTGGTTTGCTGCCAGTAGCCATTAAAGTGTTTGAAAATGGGGACACTTTTTTCAAATGGTCACAAAATCTTGTACACCTCGAGTTTTTAGCTGAATTTTTTTGTGCATACCAAAAAAAATACAAGGATCATGTCTACCAAGTTTCGGGCCAAAACTCCTTTCAAAAAAATTTTAAAAAATCCCGAACCGCAAAAAGTTTCAAAAATCATGAAAAATAGAAAACGAGTCGTCTTGCCATGAAACTTCACGTGAAGGCTTAAAGGACCATTGTATGAGTTTAGAAGCCATAAAAATGTCATTGGCACGCAGAAATATGAAGATGTGCCTAAACCCACCAGCCACCCTATCGATCCACGGCTTGTGCATCCTGTCTCTCTCGCCGGCGTAGTGCCCGCCCGCCCGCTCGTTTCGTCGGTTGGCTTAGGCATACAAAGTTCATTCTAAGTCTAAGATTGGATCGGACCGAGGGTTACGGCAGCAGGATCAGCTGCACGCAAAGGGGGACCCAGCCGATCCCCGGATTGTGCATCCCGCGCCTCTGGCCGGCTGAGCGCCTGCACGTTCGTTTCGTGGGTTGACTTAGGCATATGGAGTTCATACCCAGCCTAAGTATACGAAGTTCATTCCTAGTCTAAGATCAGAATAGACCGAGGGTTGTGCCAGCACATGTGCTAGTGCCGTATTTTTTTTCATCGGGGCACCATTGCCGGAGCATCATTGGAGAACCTGATCGGCGGCATTGGGGTTCCGGTGAACGGGGGTGCCGGGGGGTGTGCACACATGACTTGCAATGGGTGCTGGTAGTTGGCCCTTATATTGGCCCCCTATCCCTCATCAAACCTCGAGAACTCACACCCCCTTAAAGAGCATTTGAGATTTTACAGGTTTGCTGCCAGTAGCCATTAAAGTGTCTGAAATGGGGACACTTTTTTCAAATGGTCACAAAATCTTGTACACTTTGATTTTTTAGCTGAATTTTTTTGTGCATCCCAAAAAAAATACAAGGATCACATCTACCAAGTTCGGGGCCAAAACTCTTTCCGAAAAAAATTTAAAAAATCTTGAACCGCAAAAAGTTTTAAAAATCATGAAAAATAAAAAACGAGTCGTCTTGCCATGAAACTTCATGTGAAGGCCTAAGGGACCATTGTATGAATTTACAATCCATAAAAATGGCATTGGCATGCAGAAATATGAAGATGTGCGTAAACCCACCTACCACCCTATCGATCAACGGCATACGCATCCCGTTTCTCTGGCCGGCGTAGTGCCCGACCACCCGCCCGCCCGCTCGTTTCGTTGGGTGGCTTAGGCATACAGAGTTCATTCCCAGTCTAAGATTGGACCGGACTGAGGGTTACGACAGCAAGATCGGTAGCACACAGAGGGGGACCCGGTCGATCCTTGGCTTACGCATCCTGCCCCTCTGGTTGGTTGAGCGCCTGCACGTTCGTTTCGTGGGTTGACTTAGGCATACGGAGTTCATTCCTAGTCTAAGCATACGGAGTTCATTCCCAGTCTAAGATCAGACCAGCCCGAGGGTTACGGCAGCACATGCTGGGCTCGGGCATATGCTGGTGCTGTATTTTTCTTCACCAGGGCACCATCACCGAAGCATCGCCGAAGCATCGTCAGAGAACCTGACCGGCATCATTGGGGTTCCGACGATCGGGGGGCTGGGGGGTGTGCGCACATGATGTGCGATGGGTGCTGGTACTTGGCCTTTATATTGGCCCCCTATCCCTCTTCAAGCCTCAAGAACTCACACCCCCTTAAAGAGCATTTGAGTTTTTACAAGTTTGCTGCCAGTAGCCATTAAAGTGTCTGAAATGGGGACACTTTTTTCAAATGGTCACAAAATCTTGTACACTTCGAGTTTTTAGCTGAATTTTTTTCTGCATGCCAACAAAAATAAAAGGATCATGTATACTAAGTTTGGGGCCAAAAATCCTTCCGAAAAAGTTTAAAAAATCCCAAACCACAAAAAGTTTCAAAAATCATGAAAAATAGAAAACGAGTCATCTTGCAATGAAACTTCACGTGAAGGCTTAAGGGACCATTGTATGAATTTACAAGATATAAAAATGGCATTGGCAGGCAGAAATATGAAGATGTGCCTAAACCCACCTACCACACTATCGATCCACGGCTTGCGCATCCCGTCTCTCTGGCTGACGTAATGCCCGCCCCCCCGCCCGCCCGCCCGCTCGTTTTGTCGGTTGGCTTAGGCCTACGGAGTTCATTCCCAGTCTAAGATCAGACCAGACTGAGGGTTGCGACTGCAGGATCGGCAGCACGTAGAGGGGGACCCAACCAATCCTCGGCTTGCACATCCCGCCCTTCTGATTGGTTTAGTGCCCGCCCGCCCGTCCGCCCGCTCATTTCATCAGTTGGCTAAGGCATACGGAGTTCATTCCCAGTCTAAGATCAGATCGGACCGAGGGTTGACTTAGGCATACGGAGTTCATTCCCAGTCTAAGGCCAGCTGAGCGCCTGTACACTCGTTTCGTGGGTTGACTTAGGCATACGGGGTTCATTCCCAGTCTAAGATCGGATTGGATCGAGGGTTGTGGCAGCACATGCTGGTCTCGAGCATGTGCTGGTGCCGTATTTTTCTTCGCTGGGTCACCATCGTCGGAGAACCTGACTGACGGCATTGGGGTTTCGGCGATCGGGGGGCCAAGTGGGGTGTGCGCACATGATGTGCAATGGGTGCTGGTACTTGGCCCTTATATTGGCCCCCTATCCCTCATCAAACCTCGAGAACTCACGTCCCCTTAAAGAGCATATGAGATTTTACAGGTTTGCTGCCAGCAGCCATTAAAGTGTCTGAAATGGGGACACTTTTTTCAAATGGTCACAAAATATTGTACACTTCGAGTTTTTACCTAAATTTTTCTATGCATGCTGCGAAAAATACAAGGATCACGTCTACCAAGTTTGGAGCGAAAACTCCTTCCGAAAAAATTTTAAAAAATCCTGAACCGCAAAAAGTTTCAAAAATTATGAAAAATAAAAAACAAGTCGTCTTGCCATGAAACTTCACGTGAAGGCTTAAGGGACCATTGTATGAATTTACAAGTCATGAAAATGGCATTGGCATGCAGAAATATGAAGATGTGCCTAAACCCACCTACCACCCTATCGATCCAAGGCTTGCGCATCCCGTCTCTCTGGCCGGCGTAGTGCCCGCCCGCCCATCCACCCGCTTGTTTCATCGGTTGGCTTAGGCATACGGAGTTCATTCCCAGTCTAAGATCAGACCACACCAAGGGTTGCGGCAGCAGGATCGGCAGCATGCAGAAGGGGACCCGGTCGATCCCCGACTTGCACATCCCGCCCCTCTGGTCGGCTGAGCGCCGACACGCTCGTTCCGTGGGTTGACTTAGGCAAATGGAGTTCATTCCCAGTCTAAGATCGGATCAGACCGATGGTTGCGGTAGCAAATGCTGTGCTTGGGTATGTACTTGTGCCACATTTTTCTTCATCAGGGCACCATCGTCAGAGCATCATCAGAGTACCTGATCGACGGCATTGGGGTTCCGACGATCGGGGGGCCGGGGGGTGTGCACATGATGTGCGATTGGTGCTGGTACTTGGTCGTTATATTGGCCCCCTATCCCTCATCAAACCTCGTGAACTCACACCCCCTTAAAGAGCATTTGAGATTTTACAGGTTTGCTGCCAGTAGCCATTAAAGTGTCTGAAATGGGGACACTTTTTTCAAATAGTCACAAATTCTTGTACATACGGAGTTTTTAGCTGAATCTTTTTGTGCATGCCAACAAAAATACGAGGATCATGTCTACCAAGTTTGGGCCCAAAACTCCTTCCGAAAAAATTTTAAAAATTCTTGAACCGCAAAAAGTTTCAAAAATTTAGAAAAATAGAAAACGAGTCATCTTGCCATGAAACTTCACGTGAAGGCTTAAGGGACCATTGTATGAATTTACGTGCCATAAAAATGGCATTGGCATGCAGAAATATAAAGATGTGCCTAAACCCACCTACCACCCTATCGATCCACGGCTTGCGCATCCCGTTTCTCTGGCTGACGTAGTGCCCGCCCGCTACTTTCGTTGGTTGGCTTAGGCATACGGAGTTCATTCCTAGTGTAAGATTGGACCGGACCGAGGGTTACGGCAGCAAGATCGACAGCATGTAGAGCGGGACCCGGTCGATCCCCGGGTTGCGCATCCCGCCCCTCTGGCTGGCTGATCGCCCGCACGATCATTTCGTGGGTTGACTTAGGCATACGGAGTTCATTCCCAGTTTAAGCATACGGAGTTCATTCCCAGTCTAAGATCAGACTGGACCAAGGGTTGCGACAGCACATGCTGGGCTCAGGCATGTGCTGGTGCTGCATTTTTCTTCGTCAGGGCACCATCGCGGGAGCATCGCCGGAGAACCTGACAGGCGGCATTGGGGTTCCGATGATCGGGGGGGTCGGGGGGTGTGTGCACATGATGTGCGATGGGTGGTGGTACTTGGCCCTTATATTGGCCCCCTATCCCTCATCAAACCTCGAGAACTCACACCCCTTAAAGAGCATTTGAGATTTTACCGATTTGCTGCTAGTGGCCATTAAAGTGTTTGAAATGGCGACACTTTTTTCAAATGGTGACAAAATCTTGTACACTTCGACTTTTTAGCTGAATTTTTTTGTGCATGCCAAAAAAAATACAAGGATCACATCTTCCAAGTTTGGGTTCAAAAATCCTTCTGAAAAAATTTTAAAAAATCCTGAACCGCAAAAGGTTTCAAAAATCGTGAAAAATAGAAAACGAGTCGTGTTGCCGTGAAACTTCACGTGAAGGCTTAAGGGACCGTTGTATGAATTTACAAGCCGTAAAAATGGCATTGGCACATAGAAATATGAAGACATGCCTAAACCCACCTACCACCCTATCGATCCACAGCTTGCGCATCCTGTCTCTCTGGCCAAGGTAGTGCCCGCCCGTCCACCAGCCCGCTCGTTTCATTGGTTGGCTTAGGCATACGGAGTTCATTCCCAGTCTAAGATCGGACCAGACCAAGGGTTGCAGCAGGAAGATCGGTAGCATGCAGAGGGGGACTCGGCCGATCCCTGGCTTGCGCATCCCACCCCTCTGGCTGGCTGAGCGCCCACACACTTGTTTCGTGGGTTGACTTAGGCATACGGAGTTCATTCCCAGTCTAAGCATACGGAGTTCATTCCTAGTGTAAGATCGAACCGACCAAGGGTTACGGCAGCACATGCTGGCCTCGAGCATGAGCTGGTGCCACTTTTTTCTTCGTCGGGGCACCATCGTCGGAGCATGCCAGAGAACCTGACCGACGGCATTGGGGTTTCGGCGATCGGGGGGCCGGGGGTGTGCGCACATGATGTGCGATGGGTGCTGGTACTTGGCCCTTATATTGGCCCCCTATCCCTCATCAAACCTAGAGGACTCGCACCCCCTTAAAGAGCATTTGAGATTTTACAGGTTTGCTGCTAGTAGCCATTAAAGTGTATGAAATGGGGACACCTTTTTCAAATGGTCACAAAATCTTGTACACTTTGAGTTTTTAGCTGAATTTTTTTGTGCATGCCACGAAAAATAAAAGGATCACGTCTACCAAGTTTGGCGCCAAAAATCCTTTCGAAAAAATTTAAAAAAATCTTGAACCGTAAAAAGTTTTAAAAATCGTGAAAAATAGAAAACGAGTCGTATTGCCATGAAACTTCACGTGAAGGCTTAAAGGACCATTGTATGAATTTACAATCCATAAAAATGGCATTGGCTCACAAAAATATGAAGATGTGCCTAAACCCACCTACCGCCCTATCGATCCACGGCTTGTGCATCCCTTCTCTCTAGCCTGTGTAGCGCCCACCCGCCCGCTCGTTTCATCGGTTGGCTTAGGCATACAGAGTTCATTCCCAGTCTAAGATTGGACCAGACTGAGGGTTGCGGCAGCAGGATTGGTAGCACGCAAAGGGGGACCCGACCGATCCCTGGCTTGCATATCCCGCCCCTCTGGCCTTCTGAGCACCCGTATGCTCATTTCGTGGGTTGACTTAGGCATACGGAGTTCATTCCTAGTCTAAGCATACGGAGTTCATTCCCAGTCTAAGATCGAATCGGATCGAGGGTTGTGGCAGCACATGCCCGGCTCGGGCATGTGCTGGTGCTGCATTTTTCTTCACTGGGGCACCATCGTGGGAGCATCATCAGAGAACCTGACCGTCGGCATTGGGGTTCCGACGATGGGGGGTCGGGGCATTGTGCGCACATGATGTGCGATGGGTACTGGTACTTGGCCCCTATATTGGCCCCCTATCCCTCATTAAACCTCGAGAACTCACACCCCCTTAAAGAGCATTTGACATTTTACAGGTTTCCTGCCAATAGCCATTAAAGTGTCTGAAATGGGGACACTTTTTTCAAATGGTCATAAAATCTTGTACACCTCGAGTTTTTGACTGAATTTTTTTAAGCAAGCCAAAAAAAATACAAGGATCATGTCTACCAAGTTTGGGGCGAAAACTCCTTTCGAAAAAATTTTAAAAAATCCCGAACCGCCAAAAGTTTCAAAAATCATGAAAAAAAGAAAACGAGTCGTCTTGCCATGAAACTTCACGTGAAGGCTTAAGGGACCATTGTATGAATTTACAGGCCATAAAAGTGGCATTGGCATGCAGAAATATGAAGATGTACCTAAGCCCACCTACCACCCTATCGATCAACGGCTTGCGCATCCCGTCTCTCTTGGCGGCGTAGTGCTAGCCTGCTCGTTTCGTCGGTTGGCTTAGGCATACGAAATTCATTTCAGTCTAAGATTGGACCAGACCGAGGGTTACGATAGCAGGATCGTCAGCACACAGTGAGGGACCCGATCGATCCCCGACTTGCGCATCCCGCCCCTCTGGCCGGCTGAGCGCCCGCACACTCGTTTCGTGGGTTCACTTAGGCATACAAAGTTCATTCCCAATCTAAGCATACGGAGTTCATTCCCAGTCTAAGATCAGACCATACCAAGGGTTGCGGCAGCACATGCTGGGCTCGAGCATGTGCTGGTGTCGCATTTTTCTTCCTCGGGGCACCATCGTCGGAGCATCGTCGGAGAACCTGACCGACCGCATTGGGGTTCCGGTGATCGGAGGGTCCGGGGGGGTGTGTGCATATGATGTGCGATGGGTGCTGGTACTTGGCCTTTATATTGGCCCCCTATCCCTCATCAGACCTTGAGAACTCACACCCCCTTAAAGAGCAATTGAGATTTTATAGGTTTGCTGCCAGTAGCCATTAAATTGCCTGAAATGGGGACACTTTTTTCAAATGATCACAAAATCTTGTACTCTTCCAGTTTTTACCTGAATTTTTTTGTGCATGCCAACAAAAATACAAGGATCACGTCTATCAAGTTTGGGGCCAAAACTCCATCCGAAAAAATTTTAAAAAATCTCGAACCATAAAAAGTTTCAAAAATCATGAAAAATAGAAAACGAGTCGTCTTGCCATGAGACTTGACGTGAAGGCTTAAGGGACTATTGTATGAATTTACAAGCCATAAAAATGGCATTGGCTCACAGAAATATGAACATGTGCCTAAACCCACCTACCACCCTATCGATCCATGGCTGGCGCATCCCGTCTCTCTGGCCGACGTAGTGCCGGCCCGTCCGCCCACCCGCTCGTTTCGTCGGTTGGCTTAGGCATACGGAGTTCATTCCCAGTCTAAGATTGGACCAGACCATGGGTTGCAGCAGTAGGATCGACAGCATGCAGAGGGGGACCCGATCGATCCCCAGCTTGCGCATCCTGCCCCTCTAGCCGACTGAGCGCCCGCACGCTCGTTTCGTGGGTTGACTTAGGCATACAGAGTTCATTCCCAGTCTAAGCATACAGAGTTCATTCCCAGTCTAAGATCGGACCAGACGGAGGGTTGTGGCAGCACATGCTGGGCTCGGGCATGTGCTGGTGCCGCATTTTTCTTCGTCGGGGCACCACCGCCGAAGCATCACTGAAGAACCTGACTGGCGGCTTTGGGGTTCCGACGATCGAGGGGGTCGGGGGGGTGTGCGCACATGATTTGTGATGGTTGCTGGTACTTGGCCCCTATATTGGCCCCCTATCCCTCATCAAACCTCGAGAACTCACACCCCCTTAAAGAGCATTTGAGATTTTACAGGTTTGCTGCTAGTAGCCATTAAAGTGTCTGAAATGGGGACACTTTTTTCAAATGGTCATAAAATCTTGTACACTTCGAGTTTTTAGCTGAATTTTTTTATGCATGCCAACAAAAATACAAGGATCACGTTTACCAAGTTTGGGGCTACAACTCCTTCTGAAAAAATTTTAAAAAATCTCAGAACTGCAAAAAGTTTCAAAAATCGTAAAAAATAGAAAACGAGTCGTCTTGCCATGAAACTTCACGTGAAGGCTTAAGGGACCATTGTATGAATTTATAAGCCATAAAAATTGCATTGGCATGCAGAAATAGGAAGATGTGCCTAAACCCACCTTTCCCCCTATCGATCCACGGCTTGCGCATCCCGTCTCTCTGGCCGGCGTAGTGCCCGCCCGCCCGTCGGCCCGTTCGTTTCGTCGGTTGGCTTAGGCATACAGAGTTCATTCCAAGTGTAAGATTGGACTGGATCGAGGGTTGCGGCAACAGGTTCGACAGCACATAGAGGGGGACCCGATCGATCCCCGGCTTGCGCATCCCGCCCCTCTGGCCAACTAAGCGCCTGCACGCTCATTTTCTGGGTTGACTTAGGAATACGGAGTTCATTCCCAGTCTAAGCATATGGAATTCATTCCCAGTCTAAGATCGGACCAGATCCAGGATTGCGACAGCACATGCTATGCTCGAGCATGTGCTGGTGTCGCATTTTTCTTCACCAAGGCACCATCACCGGAGCATCACTGGAGAACCTGACCGGCAGCATTAGGGTTCCGACGATCGGGGGGCTGGGGGGTGTGCACACATGATGTGCGATGGGTGCTGGTACTTGGCCCTTATATTGGCCCCCTATCCCTCATCAAACCTCGAGAACTCACATCCCCTTAAAGAGCATTTGAGATTTTACAGGTTTGCTGCCAGTAGCCAGTAAAGTGTTTGAAATGGGGACACCTTTTTCAAATGGTCACAAAATCTTGTACACTTCGAGTTTTTAGCTGTATTTTTTTGTGCACACCAAAAAAAATACAAGGATAATGTCTACCAAGTTTTGGGCCAAAACTCCTTCCGAAAAAATTTTAAAAAATCCCGAACCACAAAAAGTTTTAAAAATCGTGAAAAATAGAAAACAAGTCGTCTTGCCATGAAACTTCACGTGAAGGCTTAAGGGACCATTGTATGAATTTACAAGCCATAAAAATGGCATTGGCATGTAGAAATATAAAGATGTGCCTAAACCCACCAACCATCCTATCGATCCACGACTTACGCATCTCGTCTCACTGGCCGGCGTAGTGCCCGCTCGCCCGCCCGCTCATTTCGTCGGTTGGCTTAGGCATACGGAGTTCACTCCTAGTCTAAGATTGAACTGAATTGAGGGTTGCAGAAGTAGGATCGACAGCACGCAGAGGGGGACCCGACCGATCTCTGGCTTGCGCATCCCGCCCCTCTGGCCGGCTGAGCGCCCTTACGCTTGTTTCGTGGGTTGACTTAGGCATACGGAGTTCATTCCCTGTCTAAGATCAGACTGGACCGAGGGTTACGGCAGCACATGCTGCGCTCGAGCATGTGCTGGTGTCGCATTTTTCTTCACTGGGGCACCATAACCGGAGCATCACCGGAGAACTTGACTGGCGGCATTGGGGTTACGACGATCGAGGGGCTGGGGGTGTGCACACATGATGTGCGATGGGTGCTGGTGCTTGGCCCTTATATTGGCCCCCTATCCCTCATCAAACCTCAAGAACTCACACCCCCTTAAAGAGCATTTGAGATTTTACAGGTTTGCTACCAGTAGCCATTAAAGTGTCTAAAATGGGGACACTTTTTTCAAATAGTCACAAAATCTTGTACACTTCGAGTTTTTAGCTGAATTTTTTTGTGCATGCCAACAAAAATACAAGGATCACGTCTACCAAGTTTGGGGCCTAAAATCCTTTCGAAAGAATTTTAAAAAATCCCAAACCGCAAAAAGTTTCAAAAATCGTGAAAAATAGAAAATGAGTCGTCTTGCCATGAAACTTCACGTGAAGGCTTAAGGGACCATTGTATGAATTTAGAAGCCATAAAAATGGAATTGGAACATAGAAATATGAAGATGTGCCTAAACCCACCTACCAACCTATCGATCCACGGCTTGCGCATACCATCTCTCTGGCCGACGTAGTGCCCGCCCGCCCACCCGCTCATTTTGTTGGTTGGCTTAGCCATACGGAGTTCATTCCTAGTCTAAGATCACACCAGACTGAGGGTTACAGCAGCAAGATCGGCAGCATGCAGAGGGGGACCCGGCCGATCCTCGACTTTCTTATCCAGCCCCTCTGGCCGGTTGAGCGCCCGCACGCTCGTTCCGTGGGTTGACTTAGGCATACGGACTTCATTCCCACTCTAAGATCGGACAGGATCGAGGGTTGCGACAGCAGGATCGGCAGCACGCAGAGGTGGGTGTGCGTAATTGATGTGCGATGGGTGCTGGTACTTGGCCCCTATATTGGCTTGCTAGCCCTCATCAAACCTTGAGAACTCACACCCCCTTAAAGAGCATTTGAGATTTTACAGGTTTGCTGGCAGTAGCCATTAAAGTGTCTGAAATGGGGACACTTTTTTCAAATGGTCACAAAATCTTGTACACTTCAAGTTTTTAGCTGAATTTTTTTGTGTGTGGCAAAAAAATACAAGGATCACGTCCACCAAGTTTGGGGCCAAAACTCCTTCCGAAAAAATTTTAAAAAATCTCGAACCACAAAAAGTTTCAAAAATCTTGAAAAATAGAAAACGAGTCGTCTTACCATGAAACTTCAGGTGAAGGCTTAAGGGAGCATTGTATGAATTTACAAGCCATAAAAATGGCATTGGCATGTAGAAATATAAAGATGTGCGTAAACCCACCTACCACACTATCGATCCATGACTTGCGCATCCCGTCTCTCTGGCCGACGTAGTGCCCGCCTGCCCGCCCGTCTGCTTATTTCATCGGTTGGCTTAGGCATACGGAGTTCATTCCCAGTCTAATATCAGACCAGACTGAGGGTTGCGGCAGCAAGTAGAGAGGGACCCGGCCGATCCTCGACTTGTGCATCCCGCCTCTCTGGCCGACTGAGCGCCCGCACGCTCGTTTCGTGGGTTGACTTAGGCATACCGTGTTCATTCCCAATCTAAGCATACGAAGTTCATTCCCAGTCTAAGATCGGACCGGACCGAGTGTTACGGAAGTACATGCTGGGCTCGAGCATGTGTTGGTGTCGCATTTTTCTTCCTCGGGGCACCATCACCGGAGCATCGCCGAAAAACCTGACCGGCGATATTGGGGTTCCGGCGATCGAGGGGGCCGAGGGGGTGTGCGCACATGATGTGCGATGGGTGCTGCTACTTGGCTCTTACATTGGCCCCCTATCCCTCATCAAACCTCGAGAACTCACATCCCCTTAAAGAGCATTTGAGATTTTATAGGTTTGCTGCCAGTAGCCATTGAAGTATCTGAAATGGGGACACTTTTTTCAAATGGTCCCAAAATCTTGTACACTTCGAGTTTTTAGCTGAATTCTTTTGTGCATGCCAACAAAAATAAAAGGATCACATGTACCAAGTTTGGGGCCAAAAATCCTTCCGAAAAAATTTAAAAAAATCTCGAACCCCATGAAAAATAGAAAACGAGTCGTCTTGCCATGAAACTTCACGTGAAGGCTTAAGGGACCATTGTATGAATTTACAAGCCATAAAATTGGCATTGGAATATAGAAATATGAAGATGTGCCTAAACCCACCTACCACCCTATCGATCCGCGGCTTGTGCATCCTGTCTCTCTGGCTGGCGTAGTGCCCGCCCGATCGCTCGCCCGCTTCCTCGCCCGCTTGCTTCGTCGGTTGGCTTAAGCATATGGAGTTCATTCCCAGTCTAAGATCAGGCCGGACGAAGGGTTGTGGTAGCAGGATCGGCAGCACGTAGAGGGGGACCCGACTGATCCCCGACCTACGCATCCTGCCCCTCTGGCCGACTGAGCGCCTGCACACTCGTTTGGTGGGTTGACTTAGGCATACGGAGTTCATTCCGAGTCTAAGATCGGACCAGACCGAGGGTTGCGGCAGCACATGCTGGGCTTGGGCATGTGCTGGTGCCGCATTTTTCTTTGCCGGGGCACCATCGTCGGAGCATCGCCGGAGATACTAACCGGCGGCATTGGGGTTCCGGCGATCAAGGGGGCGGGGGGGAGGGGGTGTGCACACATGATGTGTGATGGGTGCTGGTACTTGCCCTTATATTGGCCTCTTATCTCTCATCAAACCTTGAGAACTCACACCCCCTTAAAGAGCATTTGAGATTTTACAGGTTTGCTGCCAGTAGCCATTAAAGTGTCTGAAATGGGGACACTTTTTTCAAATGGCCACAAAACCTTGTACACTTCGAGTTTTTAGCTGAATTTTTTTATTCATGCCAACAAACATACAAGGATCATGTCTACCAAGTTTGGGGCCAAGACTTCTTCTGAAAAAATTTTAAAAAATCCTAGAACTGCAAAAAGTTTCAAAAATCATGAAAAATAGAAAACGAGTCGTCTTGCCATGAAACTTCACGTGAGGGCTTAAGGGACCATTGTATGAATTTACAAGCCATAAAAATGGCATTGGCACATAGATCTATGAAGATGTACCTAAACCCACCAACCACCCTATCGATCCACTGCTTGCGCATCCCGTCTCTCTGGCCGGCGTAGTGCCCGCTCGATCACCCGCCCGCTTGTTTCATCGGTTGGCATAAGCATACGGAGTTCATTCCCAGTCTAAGATCGGATCGGACCGAGGGTTGTGGTAGCAGGATCGGCAGCACGTAGAGGGGGACTCGATCGATCCCCGGCTTGCGCATCCCGACGCTCTGGCCGACTGAGCACCCGCATGCTCGTTTCGTGGGTTGACTTAGGCATACGGAGTTCATTCCCAATCTAAGATCAGACCGGACCGAGGGTTGTGGCAGCACTTGCTGGGCTCGGGCATGTGCTGGTGGTGCATTTTTCTTCACCGAGACACCATCACCGGAGCATCACCGGAGAACCTGACCGGTTGCTTTAGGGTTCCAGCGATCGGGGGGGCCGGGGGGGTGTGCACACATGATGTGCGATGGGTGCTGATCCTTGGCCCTTATATTGGCCGCTATCCCTCATCAAACCTTGAGAACCCACACCCCCTTAAAGAGCATTTGAGATTTTACAGGTTTTCTGCCAGTAGACATTAAAGTGTATGAAATGCAGACACTTTTTTCAAATGGTCACAAAATCTTGTACACTTCGAGTTTTTAGCTGAATTTTTTTGTGCATGCCAACAAAAATACAAGGATCGTGTCTACCAAGTTTGTGGCCAAAACTCCCTCCGAAAAAATTTTAAAACAATCTAGAACCGCAAAAGGTTTTGTAAATCGTGAAAAATAGAAAACGAGTCGTCTTGCCATGAAACTTCACGTGAAAGCTTAAGGGACCATTGTATCAATTTACAAGCCATAATATGAAGATGTGCCTAAACCCACCTGCCACCCTATTGATCCACGGCTTGCGCATCCCGTCTCTCTAGCCGGCATAGTGCCCGCCTACCTGCCCGCTCGCTCGTTTCGTCGGTTGGCGTAGGCATACGGAGTTCATTCCCAGTGTAAGCATACGGAGTTCATTCCCAGTGTAAGCATACGGAGTTCATTCCCAGTCTAAGATCAGACCAGACCAAGTGTTGCGACAGCACTTGCTGGGCTCGGGCATGTGCTAGTGCTGCATTTTTCTTCACCGGGGCAACATCGTCAGAGCATCACTAGAGAACTTGACCGGTTGCTTCAAGGTTCTGGTGATCGAGGTGATCAATTTACAAGCCATAAAAATGGCATTGGCACGTAGAAATATGAAGATGTGCCTAAACCCACCTACCACCCAATCGATCCACAGCTTGCGCATCCTGTCTCTCTCGCCAGCGTAGTGCCCGTCCGGCCGCCCGCTCGTTTCGTCGGTTGGCTTAGGCATACGATGTTCATTCTTAGTCTAACATTAGACCAGATCGAGGGTTACGGCAGTAGGATTGACAACACACAGAGGGGTCCGGGCCGATCCTCGGCTTACGTATCCCGCCCTTCTGGCCGGCTGAGCGCCCGCACGCTCATTTCGTGGTTGACTTAGGCATACAGAGTTCATTCCCAGTCAAAGATCGGACCGGACCAAGGGTTGCGGTAGCACATGCTGGGCTCGAGCATGTGCTCATGCCACATTTTTCTTCGTCAGGGCACCATCATCGGAGCATCGTCGGAGAACCTGACCGACGGCATTTGGGTTCCGACGATCGGGGGGGCCGGGGGGTGTGCGCACATGATGTGCGATGGGTGCTGCTACTTGGCCCTTATATTGGCCCCCTATCCCTCATCAAACCTTGAGAACTCATACCCCCGTAAAGAGCATTTCAGATTTTACAGGTTTGCTACCAGTAGCCATTAAAGTGTCTAAAATGGGGACACTTTTTTAAAATAGTCACAAAATCTTGTACACTTTGAGTTTTTAGCTGAATTTTTTTCTACATGCCAACAAAAATACAAGGATCATGTCTACCAAGTTTGGGGCCAAAACTCCTTTCGAAAAATTTTCAAAAAATCCTGAACTGTAAAAAGTTTTAAAAATTATGAAAAATAAAAAACGAGTCTTCTTGCCATGAAACTTCACGGGAAGGGTTAGGGGACCATAGTATGAATTTACAAGCCATAAAAATGGCATTGGCATGCAGAAATATGAAGATATGCCTAAACCCACCTACCACCCTATCGATCCACGGCTTACGCTCGCTCGTTTCATCGGTTGGCTTAGGCGTACGGAGTTCATTCCCTGCCTAAGATCAGACCGGACTGAGGGTTGTGGCAGCAGGATCGACAGCACACAAAGAAGGACCCGACCGATCCCCGGCTTGCGCATCCTGCCCCTCTGGCCAGCTGAGCGCCCGTACGCTCGTTTCGTTGGTTGACTTAGGCATACGGAGTTCATTCCCAATCTAAGCATATGGATTTCATTCCCAGTCTAAGATTGGATCGGACCGAGGGTTGCGACAGCACATGCTGGGCTCGGGCATGTGCTAGTGCCACATTTTTCTTCGTCGGGGCACTATCGTCGGAGCATCGTCGGAGAACCTGACCGGCGGCATTGGGGTTCCGATGATCGGGGGGGCCGAGGGGGTGTACGCACATGATGTGCGATGGGTGCTAGTACTTGGCCCTTATATTGGCCCCCAATCCCTCATCAAACCTCGAGAACTCACACTCCCTTAAAGAGCATTTGAGATTTTACAGGATTGCTGCTAGTAGCCATTAAAATGTCTGAAATGGGGACACTTTTTTCAAATGGTCACAAAATCTTGTACACTTCGAGTTTTTAGCTGATTTTTTTTGTGCATGCCCAAAAAAATACAAGGATCACGTCTACCAAGTTTGGGGCCAAAACTCCTTCCAAAAAAATTTTAAAAAGTCCTGAACCACAAAAAGTTTCAAAAATCATGAAAAATAGAAAACGAGTCGTCTTGCCATGAAACTTCACGTGACGGCTTAAGGGACCATTGTATGAATTTACAAGCCATAAAAATGGCATTGGCATGCAGAAATATAAAGATGTGCCTAAACCCACCTACCACCCTATCGATTCATGGGTTGCGCATCCCGTCTCTCTGGCCGACGTAGTACCCGCCCGCCTGGCCGCTCGTTTCGTAGGTTGGCTTAGGAATACGGAGTTCATTCCCGGTCTAAGATTAGACCGAATCGAGGGTTGCACCCGCAAGATCGACAGCACACAAAGGGGGACCCGATCGATCCCTGGGTTGCGAACCCGCCCCTTTGGCCGGCTGAGCGCCCGCATGCTCGTCTCATGCGTTGACTTAGGCATACGGAGTTCATTCCCAGTCTAAGCATACGGAGTTCATTTGATGCTTAAGATCGGATTGGACCGAGGGTTACGGCAGCACATGCTGGGCTCGGGCATGTGCTGGTGCCGCATTTGTCTTCGCCGAGGCACCATCGTCAGAGAACCTGACCGATGACATTGGGGTTCCGATGATCGGGGGGGTCGGGGGCTGTGCACACATGATGTGTGATGGCTGCTGGTACATGGCCCTTATATTGGCCCCCTATCCCTCATCAGACCTCAAGAACTCACACCCCCTTGAAGAGCATTTGAGATTTTACAGGTTTGCTGCCAGTAGCCGTTAAAGAGTTTGGAATGGCGACACTTTTTTCAAATGGTCACAAAATCTTGTACACTTCGAGTTTTTAGCTGAATTTTTTTGTGCATGCCAACAAAAGTACAAGGATCACGTCTTCCAGGTTTGGGGCCAAAACTCCTTCCGAAAAAATTTTAAAAAATCCTGAACCGTAAAAAGTTTCGTAAATCATGAAAAATAGAAAACGAGTCGTCTTGCCATGAAACTTCACGTGAAGGCTTAAGGGACCATTGTATGAATTTACAAGCCATAAAAATGGCATTGGCATGCAGAAATATGAAGATGTGCCTAAACCCACCTGCCACCCTATCGATACACGGCTTGCGCATCACGTATCTCTGGCCGGCGTAGTGCCCGCTCGCCCGCCCGCCCCCTCGTTTCGTCGGTTGGCTTAGGCATACAGAGTTCATTCCCAGTCTAAGATCAAACCAGATTGAGGGTAGCCGCAGCAAGATCGGCAGCACGTAGAGCGGGACCCGGCCGATCCCCGACTTGCGCATCCCGCCCGTCTGGCCGGCTGAATGCCTGTACACTCGTTTCGTGGGTTAACTTAGGCATACGGAGTTCATTCCCAGTCTAAGCACACGGAGTTCATTCCCAGTCTAAGATCGGATCGGACCGAGGGTTTTGGTAGCACATGCTGGGCTCGGGCATGCGCTGGTGCCGCATTTTTCATCGTCGGGGCACCATCGCCGGAGCATCGCCATAAAACCTGACCGACAACATTGGGGTTCCGATGATCGGTGGGGCCAGGGGAGGGTGTGCGCACATGATGTGCGATGGGTGCTAGTACTTGGCCCTTATATTGGCCCCCTACCCCTCATCAAACCTCGAGAACTCACACCACCTTAAAGAGCATTTGAGATTTTACAGGTTTGCTGCTAGTAGCCATTAAAGTGTCTGAAATGGGGACACTTCTTTCAAATGGTCACAAAATCTTGTACACTTCGAATTTTTAGCTAAATTTTTTTGTGCATACCAACAAAAATACAAGGATCTCGTCTACCAAGTTTGGGGCCAAAAATCCTTCCAAAAAAATTTTAAAAAATCCCAAACCGTAAAAAGTTTCAAAAATCATGAAAAATAAAAAACGAGTTATTTTGCCATGAAACTTCACGTGAAGGCTTAAGGGACCATTGCATGAATTTACAAGCCGTAAAAATGGCATTGGCATGGAGAAATATGAAGATGTGCCTAAACTCACCTACCACACTATCGATCCACGGCTTGCGCATCCCATCTCTCTGGCCGGCGTAGTGCCCGCCCGCCCGCCCGCCCGCTCTATTCGTCGGTTGGCTTAGGCATACGGAGTTCATTCCCAATGTAAGATCAGACCGAACCGAGGGTTGCAGCAGCACATGCTGGGCTCGAGCATGTGCTGGTGCCTCATTTTTCTTCGTCGGGGCACCATCGCCGGAGCATCACCAGAGAACCTGACCGGCGGCATTGGGGTTCCGACGATCGAGGGCCCGGGGGGTGTGCGCACATGATGTGCGATGGGTGCTGGTACTTGGCCCTTATATTGGCCCCCTATCCCTCATCAAACCTCGAGAACTCACACCCCTTAAAGAGCATTTGAGATTTTACAAGTTTGCTGCCAGTAGCCATTATAGTGTCTGAAATGGGGACACTTTTTTCGAATGGTCAGAAAATCTTGTACACTTCGAGTTTTTAGCTGAATTTTTTTATCAATGCCAACAAAAATACAAGGATCACGTCTACCAAGTTTTGGGCCAAAACACCTTGCAAAAAAACTTTAAAAAATCCCGAATCGCAAAAAGTTTCAAAAATTGTGAAAAATAGAAAACGAGTCGTCTTGCCATGAAACTTCACATGAAGGCTCAAGGGACCATTGTATGAATTTACAAGCCATAAAAATGGCATTGGCATGTAGAAATATGAAGATGTGCCTAAACCCACCTACCACCCTATCGATCCACGGCTTGCGCATCCTGTTTCTCTGGCCGGCATAGTGCCCATCGAGGGTTGCGACAGCATGCAGAGGGGGACCCAGCCAATCCCCGGCTTGCGCATCCCGCCACTTTGGCCAGCTGAGCGCCCGCACGCTCGTTTCGTGGGTTGACTTAGGCATACGGAGTTTATTCCCAGTCTAAGCATACAGAGTTCATTCCCAGTCTAAGATTGGACCTGACCGAGGGTTACGACAGCACAAGCTGGGCTCGAGCATGTGCTGGTGCTGCATTTTTCTTCATCGGGGTACCAACGTCGGAGCATCACCGGAGAACCTGACCGACGGCGTTGGGGTTCCAACGATTAGGGGGGCCGGGGGTGGGGGTGTCACACATGATGTGCGATGGGTGCTGCTACTTGGCCCTTATATTAACCCCCTATCCCTCATCAAACCTCAAGAACTCACACCCCCTGAAAGAGCATTTGAGATTTTACAGGTTTGCTGTCAGTAGCCATTAAAATGTTTGAAATGGGTACACTTTTTTCAAATGGTCACAAAATCTTGCACAGTTTGAGTTTTTAGTTGAATGGTTTTGTGCATGCCAACAAAAATACAAGGATCACGTCTACCAAATTTGGGACGAAAACTCCATTCGAAAAAATTTTAAAAAATCTTGAACCGTGAAAAGTTTTGAAAATCGTGAAAAATAGAAAACGAGTCGTCTTGTCATGAAACTTCACGTGAAGGCTTAAGGGACCATTCTATGAATTTAGAAATCATAAAAATGGCATTGGCATATAGAAATATAAAGATATGCCTAAACCCACCTACCACCTTATCGATCCATGGCTTACGCATCCCGTCTCTCTAGCCGGCGTAGCACCCGCTGGTCCACCCGCCCGCTCGTTTCGTCAGTTGGCTTAGGCATACGGAGTTCATTCCCAGTCTAACATCGAACCGAACTGAGGGTTGCGGCAGCAGGATCGACAGCATGCAGAGGGGGACCCGGTCGATCCCCGGGTTGTGATCCCGCCCCTTTGGTCGGCTGAGTGCCCGCATGCTCATTTCATGCGTTAACTTAGGCATACGGAGTTCATTTCTAGTCTAAGCATACGGAGTTCATTCGTAGTCTAAGATCATATAGGATCGAGGGTTCCGAGAGCACATGCTGGGCTCGGGTATGTGCTGGTGCCGCATTTGTCTTCGCTGGGGCACCATCGCTGGAGAACCTGACCGGCGGTATTTGGGTTCCGACGATCGGGGGGGCCGGGGGGTGTGCGCACATGATGTGCGATGGGTGCTGGTACTTGGCCCTCATATTGGCCCCCTATCCCTCATCAAACCTCGATAACTCACACCCCCTTAAAGAGCATTTGAGATTTTACAGGTTTCCTGCCAGTAGCCATTAAAGTGTCTGAAATGGGGACACTTTTTTCAAATGGTCACAAAATGTTGTTCACTTCGCGTTTTTAGCTGAATTGTTTTATGCATGCTAACAAAAATACGAGGATCACGTCTACCAAGTTTGGGCCTAAATCTCCTTCCGAAAAAATTTTAAAAAATCTTGAACCACAAAAAGTTTCAAAAATCGTGAAAAATAGAAAACGAGTCGTCTTGCCATGAAACTTCACGTGAAGGCTTAAGGGACCATTGTATGAATTTACAAGCCATAAAAATGGCATTGGCATGCAGAAATATGAAGATGTGCCTAAACCCACCTACCACCATATCGATCCACGGCTTACGCATCTTGTCTCTCTGGTCGGCGTAGTGCCCGCCTACCCGCCTGCCCGTCCGTTCGTTTCGTCGGTTGGCTTAGGCACACGGAGTTCATTCCCAGTCTAAGATCAGACTGGATTGAAGGTTGCGACAGCAGGATCGGCAGCACGCAGAAAGGGACCCGACTGATCCTCGGCTTACGCATCACGCCCCTCTGGCCGACTGAGCGCCCGCACGCTCGTTTCGTGGGTTGACTTAGGCATACAGAGTTCATTCCCAGTCTAAGATTGGACTGGACCATGGGTTGCGATAGCTCATGCTGGGCTTGGGCATGTGCTGGTGCCGCATTTTTCTTCATCGGGGTACCATCACCGGAGCATCATCGGAGAACCTGACCGGCGGCATTGGGGTTCCGATGATCGGGCGGGCCGGGGGGTGTGCACACATGATGTGCGATGGGTGCTGGTACTTGGCCCTTATATTGGCCCCCTATCAAACCTTGAGAACTCACACCCCCTTAAAGAGCATTTGAGATTTTACAGGTTTGCTGCCAATAGCCATCAAAGTGTCGAAAATGGGGATACTTTTTTCAAATGGTCCCAAAATCTTTTACACTTCGAGTTTTTAGCTGAATGTTTTTTTGCAAGCCAAAAAAAATACAAGGATCATATCTACCAAGTTTGGGTTCAAAACTCCTTCTGAAAAAATTTTAAAAAATCCCGAACCGTAAAAAGTTTTGAAAATCATGAAAAATAGAAAACGAGTCGTCTTGCCATGAAACTTCACGTGAAGGCTTAAGGGACCGTTCTATGAATTTAAAAGCCATGAAAATGGCATTCGCACGCAGAAATATGAAGATGTGCCTAAACTCACCTACTACCCTATCGATCCACGGCTTGCGCATCCCGTCTCTCTAGCCGACGTAGTGCCCGCCCGCCAGCCCGCTCATTTCGTTTGTTGGCTTAGGCATACGGAGTTAATTCAAAGTCAAAGATCAGACCGGATCGAGGGTGGGTTGCGGTAGCAGGATCGACAGCATGTAGAGGGGGACCCGACCAATCTTCGGCTTGCGCATCCCGCCCTTCTGGCCGGTTGAGCGCCTGCACACTCGTTTCGTGGGTTAACATAGGCATACGGAGTTCATTCCCAGTCTAAGATCGAACCAGACTGAGGGTTGCGGCAGCACATGCTGGGCTCGGGCATGTGCTGGTGCCACATTTTTCTTCGTCAGAGCATCGCCGAAGAACCTGACCGACGGCATTGGGGTTCCGACGATCGAGGGGGCCGAGGGGGTGTGCGCACATGATGTGCGATGGGTGCTGGTACTTTTCCCTTATATTAGCCCCCTACCCCTCATCAAACCTCAAGAACTCACACCCCGTTAAAGAGCATTTGAGATTTTACAGGTTTGCTGCCAGTAGCCATTAAAGTGTCTGAATTGGGGACACTTTTTTCAAATGGTCACAAAATCTTGTACACTTCGAGTTTTTAGCTGAATTTTTTTGTGCATGCTAACAAAAATACAAGGATCACGTCTACCTTGTTTGGGCCTAAATCTCCTTCCGAAAAAATTTTAAAAAATCTTGAACCAGAAAAATTTCAAAAATCATGAAAAATAGAAAACTAGTTGTCTTGCCATGAAATTTCACGTGAAGTCTTAAGGGACCATTGCATGAATTTACAAGCCATAAAAATGGCATTGGCATGCAAAAATATGAAGATGTGCCTAAACCCGCCTACCACCCTATCGATCCATGGCTTGCACATCCCGTCTCTCTGGCTGACGTAGTGCCCGCCCGTCCGCCCGACCGTTCGTTTCCTCAGTTGGCTTAGGCATGCGGAGTTCATTTCCAGTCTAAGATTGGACTGGACTGAGGGTTGCGACAGCAAGATCAGTAGCATGCAGAAGGGGACCCGATTGATCCCCGGCTGGTGCATCCTACCCCTCTGGCCGGTTGAGCGCCCGCACGCTCCTTTCGTTGGTTGACTTAGGCGTACGGAGTTCATTCCCAGTCTAACCATATGGAGTTCATTCCCAGCCTAAGATCAGACCGAACTGAGGGTTGCAGCAGCACATGCTGGCCTCAGGCATGTGCTGGTGTCACATTTTTCTTCCCCGGGGCACCATCGCCGGAGCATCATCGGAGAACCTGACCGACGGCATTAGGGTTCCGGTGATCGGGGGGCCGGGGGGTGTGCGCACATGATGTGTGATGGGTGCTGGTACTTGGCCCTTATATTGGCCCCCTATCCCTCATCAAACCTCGAGAACTCACACCCGCTTAAAGAGCATTTGAGATTTTATAGGTTTGCTGCCAGTAGCAATTAAAGTGTCTGAAATGGGGACACTTTTTTCAAATGGTCACAAAATCTTGTACAATTCGAGTTTTTAGCTGAATCTTTTTATGCATGCCAACAAAAATACAAGGATCATGTCTACCAAGTTAGGTGCCAAAACCCCTTCCGAAAAAATTTAAAAAAATCTTGAACCATAAAAAGTTTCAACAATCATGAAAAATAGAAAACGAGTCGGCTTGCCATGAAACTTCACGTGAAGGCTTAAGGGACCATTGTATGAATTTACAAGCCATAAAAATGGCATTGACATGCATAAATATGAAGATGAGCCTAAACCCACCTACCACCCGATCAATCCATGGCTTGCGCATCCTGTCTCTCTGGCTGACGTCATGCCCGCCCGTCCGCCCGTCCAGTCGTTTCGTCGGTTGGCTTAGGCATACGGAGTTCATTCCCAATCTAAGATCAGACCAGACCAAGGGTTACGGTAGTAGGATCAGTAGCATGCAAAGGGGGACCCGGCCGATCCTCGGCTTACGCATCCCGTCCCTCTGGCTGGTTGAGCGCCCGCACACTCGTTTCGTGGGTTGACTTAGGCATACAAAGTTCATTCCCAGTCTAAGCATACAGAGTTCATTCCCAGTCTAAGATCGGACCGGACTGGGGGTTGCGGCAGCACATGCTGGGCTCGAGCAAGTGCTGGTGCCGCATTTTTCTTCGTCAAGGCACCATCATCGGAGCATCGTCGAAGAACCTGACCGGTGGCATTGAGGTTCTGGCGTTCGGGGGGGCCGAGGGAGGGTGTGCACACATGATGTGTGATGGGTGCTGGTACTTGGCCCTTATATTGGCCCCCTATCCCTCATCAAACCTCAAGAACTCACACCCCCTTAAAGAGCATTTGAGATTTTACGGGTTTGCTGCCAATAGCCATTAAAGTGTCAGAAATGGGGTCACTTTATTCAAATGGTCACAAAATCTTGTACACTTCGAGTTTTTAGCTGATGTTTTTCATGCATGCCAACAAAAATACAAGGATCATGTCTACCAAGTTTAGGACCAAAACCCCTTTCGAAAAAATTTTAAAAAATCCTGAACCGCAAAAAGTTTTTAAAATCATGAAAAATAGAAAACGAGTCGTCTTGCCATGAAACTTCACTTGAAGGCTTAAGGGACCATTGTCTGAATTT
This sequence comes from Durio zibethinus, assembly GCF_047325235.1. Lineage (NCBI taxonomy): Eukaryota > Viridiplantae > Streptophyta > Magnoliopsida > Malvales > Malvaceae > Durio > Durio zibethinus. Next base: position 15,645,666 of record NC_143162.1, on the reverse strand, counting down.
ACAAGCCATAAAAATGGCATTGGCGTGCAGAAATATGAAGATAGGCCTAAACCCATCTACCACCCTATCGATCCACGACTTGCGCATCCCGTCTCTCTGGCCGGCGTAGTGCCCGCCCGCCTGCCCGCTCGTTTCATCGGTTGGCTTAGGCATACAGAGTTCATTCCCAGTCTAAGATTGGACTGGACTGAGGGTTGCAGCAGCAGAATCGGTGCATGTAGAGGGGGACCCGATAGATCCCCGGCTTGCGCATCCCACCCCTCTGGCCTGCTGAGTGCCTGAACGCTCGTTTCATGGGATGACTTAGGCATACGGAGTTCATTCCCAGTCTAAGCATATGGAGTTCATTCCTAGTCTAAGATCGGATTGAGCCGAGGGTTGAGACAGCATGATCAGCAGCACGCAGAGGGGACTCGACCAATCCAAGGCTTACGCATCCCGCCCCTCTGGCCTGCTGAGTGCCCGCATGCTCGTTTCGTGGGTTGACTTAGGCATACGGAGTTGATTCCCAGTCTAAGCATACATAGTTCATTCCTAGTCTAAGATTGGATCAGATCGAGGGTGGCAACAGCATGTGCTGGGCTCAAGCATGTGCTGGTGCGGCATTTTTCTTCGTCGGGGCACCATCGCCGGAGCGTCGTCAGAGAACTTGACCGACGGAATTGGGGTTTCGACGATCGGGGGGGCCGGGGGGTGTGCACACATGATGTGCGATGGGTGCTGGTACTTGGCCCCTATATTGGCCCCCTATCCCTCATCAAACCTCGAGAACTAACACCCCCTTAAAGAGCATTTGAGATTTTACAGGTTTGCTACCCGTAGCCAATAAAGTGTCTAAAACGGGGACACTTTTTTCAAATGGTCACAAAATCTTGTACACTTCGAGTTTTTAGCTGAATGTTTTTTTGCATGCCAACAAAAATACAAGGATCACGTCTACCAAGTTTGGGGCCAAAACTCCTTCCGAAAAAATTTTAAAAAATCCCCAACCGTAAAAAGTTTTGAAAATCATGAAAAATAGAAAACGAGTCGTCTGGCCATGAAACTTCACGTAAGGGCTTAAGGGACCATTGTATGAATTTACAAACCTTAAAAATGGCATTGGCACGTAGAAATATGAAGATGTGCCTAAACCCACCTACCACCCAATCGATCCACTGCTTGCGCATCTCGTCTCTCTGGCCGGCGTAGTGCTCGCCCGCCCACCCCCCTGCCCGCTCGTTTCGTCGGTTGGCTTAGGCATACGGAGTTCATTCCTAGTCTAAGATCAGACCAGACCAAGGGTTTCGGCAGTAGGATCGATAGCACGTAGAGGGGGACCCTACCGATCCCCGGGTTGCGCATCCCGCCCCTCTGGCCTGCTGAGCGCCCGCTCGCTCATTTCATGGGTTGACTTAGGCATACGTAGTTCATTCCCAGTCTAAGCATATGGAGTTCATTCCTAGTCTAAGATCGGACCGGACCGAGGGTTGTGGCAGCACATGCTGGGCTCGGGCATGTGCTGGTGTTGCATTTTTCTTCGTCGGGGCACCATCGTCGGAGCATCGCCTGAGAACCTGGCCGACAGCATTGGGGTTTCGGTGATCGGGGGGGCCGGAGGGGGTGTGCACACATGATGTGCGATGGGTGCTAGGACTTGGCCCTTATGTTGGCCCGCTATCCCTCACAAACCTCGAGAACTCTCACCCCCTTAAAGAGCATTTGGGATTTTATAAGTTTGCTGCCAGTAGCCATTAAAGTGTCTAAAATGGGGACACTTTTTTCAAATTGTCACAAAATCTTGTACACTTCAAGTTTTTAGCTGAATTTTTTTGTGTATGCCAACAAAAATACAAGGATCACGTCTACCAAATTTTGGGGCCAAAACATCTTCCGAAAAAATTTTAAAAAATCCCCAACCGCAAAAAGTTTTGAAATTCATGAAAAATAGATAACAAGTCATCTTGCCATGAAACTTCATGTGAAGGCTTAAGGGACCATCATATGAATATGCAAGAAATAAAAATGGCATTGGCACGTAGAAATATGAAGATGTACCTAAACCCACCTACCACCCTATTGATCCATGGCCTACGCATCTCGTCTTTCTGGCCGGCATAGTGCCCGCCCGCCTGCCCGCTCGCTCGTTTCGTCGGTTGGCTTAGGCATATAGAGTTCAGTCCCAGTCTAAGATCAGACCAGACCGAGGGTTATGACAGCAAGATCGGCAACAAGCAGAGGGGGACCTGACTGATCCTCGGCTTGTGCATCCCGCCCCTCTGGCCGGCTGAACGCCCGCACGCTCGTTTCGTGGGTTGACTTAGGCATACGAAGTTCATTCCTAGTCTAAGCATACGGAGTTCATTCCCAGTCTAAGGTTGGACTGGACCGAGGGTCGCGGTAGGACATGCTGGGCTAGGGCATGTGCTGGTGCCGCATTTTTCTTCACATGGGTACCATCGCCAGAGCATCGCCGGAGAACCTGACCGGCGGCTTTGGGGTTCCGGCGATCGGGGGGCCGGGGGGTGTGCGCACATGATGTGCGATGGGTGCTGGTACTTGGCCCTTATATTGGCCCCCTATCCCTCATCAAACCTCGAGAACTCACACCCCCTTAAAAAGAATTTGAGATTTTACAGGTTTGCTGCCAGTAGCCATTAAAATGTCTGAATTCGGGACACTTTTTTCAAATGGTAACAAAATCTTGTACACTTCGAGTTTTTGGCTGAGTTTTTTTGTGCATGCCAACAAAAACACAAGGATCACGTCTACCAAGTTTGGGGCAAAAACTCCTTCCAAAAAAATTTTAAAAAATCTCGAACCGTAAAAAGTTTCAAAAATCATGAAAAATAGAAAATAAGTCGTCTTGCCATGAAACTTCACGTAAAGGCTTAAGGGACCATTGTATGAATTTACAAGCCATAAAAATGGTATTGGCATGCAGAAATATGAAGATGTGCCTAAACCCACCTACCACACTATCGATCCATGGCTTGCACATCCCGTCTCTCTGGCCGACATAGTGCCTGCCCGCCTGCCCGCCCGTTCGTTTCGTCGGTTGGCTTAGGCATGCGGAGTTCATTCCCAGTCTAAGATCTGACCAGACCGAGGGTTACGGTAGCAAGATTGGCAGCAAGCAGAGGGGGACCCGACCGATCCTCGGCTTGTGCATCCCACCCCTCTGGCCGGCTAAGCGGCTGCACGCTCGTTTCGTGGGTTGACTTAGGCATACGGAGTTCATTCCCAGTCTAAGATCGGATCGGACCGAGGGTCGTGACAGTACATGATGGGCTCGAGCATGTGCTGGTGTCGCATTTTGCTTCCCCGGGGCACCATCACTAGAGCATCACCAGAGAACTTGACCAGCGGTATTGGGGTTCCGGCAATCAGGGGGGCCAGGGAGGTGTGTGCACATGATGTGCGATGGGTGCTGGTACTTGGCCCTTATATTGGCCCCTATCCCTCATCAAACCTTGAGAAGTCACACCCCCTTAAAGAGCATTTGAGATTTTACAGGTTTGCTACCAGTAGCCATTAAAGTGTCTGGAATGGGGACACTTTTTTCAAATGGTCACAAAATCTTGTACACTTCGAGTTTTTAGCTGAATTTTTTGTGCATGCCAATAAAAATACAATGATCACGTCCACCAAGTTTGGGGCCAAAACTCCTTCCGAAAAAATTTAAAAAAATCCCTAACTGCAAAAAGTTTCAAAAATCATGAAAAATAAAAAATGAGTCATAAAAATGGCATTGGCACGCAGAAATATGAAGATGTGCCTAAACCCACCTACCACCCTATCGATCCACGACTTGCGCATCCCGTCTATCTGGTCGGCATAGTGCTCGGTCGCCCGTCCGCCCGCTCGTTTCGTCGGTTGGCTTAGGCATACGGAGTTCATGCCCAGTCTAAGATCAGACCAGACTGAGGTTTGCGGCAACAGAATCGACAACACGCAGAAGGGGACCCGGCCGATCCCCGGCTTGCGCATCCCGCCCTTCTGGCCGGCTGAACGCCCGCATGCTCATTTCGTGGGTTGACTTAGGCATATGGAGTTCATTCCCAGTCTAAGATCGGACCAGACCGAGGGTTGCGGCAGCACATGCTGGGCTCGGGCATGTGCTAGTGCTGTATTTTTCTTCTCCGGGGCACCATCGTCGGAGAACCTGACCGACGGTATCGGGGTTCTGGCGATCGGGGGGGCCGAAGGGGGTGTGCGCACATGATGTGCGATGGGTGCTGGTTCTTGGCCCTTATATTGGGCCCCTATCCCTCATCAAACCTCAAGAACTCATGCCCCCTTAAAGAGCATTTGAGATTTTACAGGTTTGCTGCCAGTAGCCATTAAAGTGTCTGAAATGGGGTAGGTTTTTCAAATGGTCACAAAATCTTGTACACTTCGAGTTTTTAGCTGAATTTTTTTGTGCATGCCAACAAAAATACAAGGATCACGTCTACCAGGTTTGGGGCCAAAAATCCTTCCGAAAAAATTTTAAAAAATCTCAAACTGCAAAAAGTTTCAAAAATCATGAAAAAAAGAAAACGAGTCGCCTTGCAATGAAACTTCACATGAAGGCTTAAGGGACCATTGTATGAATTTGCAAGCCATAAAAATGGCATTGGTACGCATAAATATGAAGATGTGCCTAAACCAAACTACCACCCTATCGACCCACAGCTGACGCATCCAGTCTCTCTGGCCGACATAGTGCCCGCCCGCCCGTCCATTTCATCAGTTGGCTTAGGCATATGGAGTTCAGTCCCAGTCTAAGATCAGACCAGACCGAGTGTTGCAGAAGTAGGATCGGCAGCACGTAGAGGAGGACCCGATCGATCCCCAGGTTGCGCATCCCGCCCCTCTGGTCGGCTGAGCGCCTGAACGCTTGTTTCATGTGTTGACTTAGGCATATAGAGTTCATTCCCAATCTAAGATCAGACCAGACCGTGGTTTGCAGCAGCACATGCTTGGCTCGGGCATGTGCTGGTGCCACATTTTTCTTCATCGGGGCACCATCACCGGAGCATCACCGGAGAACCTGGCCAACGGCATTGGGGTTCCGGTGACCGGGGGGCCGGGGGGTGTACGCACATGATGTGCGATGGGTGCTGGTACTTGGCCCTTATATTGGCCCCCTATCCCTCATCAAACCTCGAGAACTCACACCCCCTTAAAGAGCATTTGAGATTTTACAGGTTTGCTGCCAGTAGCCATTAAAGTGTCTAAAATGGGGACACTTTTTTCAAATGGCCACAAAATCTTGTACACTTCGAGTTTTTAGCTGAATTTTTTTTTGTATGCCAAAAAAAATACAAGGATTATGTCTACCAAGTTTGGGGCCAAAACTCCTTCCGAAAAAATTTTAAAAAATCTCGAACCGCAAAAAGTTTTGAAAATCATGAAAAATAGAAAACGGGTCGTCTTGCCATGAAATTTCACGTGAAGGCTTAAGGGACCATTGTATGAATTTACAAGCCATAAAAATGGCATTGGCAGACAGAAATATGAAAATGTGCCTAAACCCACCTACCACCCTATCGATCCACGGCTTGCGCATCCTGTCTCTCTAGCCGACGTAGTGCCCGCCCGTATGCCCGCCCGCTCGTTTTGTCGGTTGGCTTAGGCATATGGAGTTCATTCCCAATCTAAGGTCAAACCGGACTGAGGGTTGCGGCAGCAAGATTGGCAGCACGCAGAGGAGGACCCGGTCGATCCCCGGCTTGCGCATCCCACCCCTCTGGCCGGCTGAGCACTCGCACACTCATTTTGTGGGTTGACTTAGGCATACAGAGTTCATTCCCAGTCTAAGCATACGGAGTTCATTCCCAGTCTAAGGTCGGACCGGACTGAGGGTTGTGACAGCACATGTTGGGCTCGAGCATGTGCTGGTGTCGTATTTTTCTTCGCCAGCATACCATCATCGGAGCATCGTCGGAGAACCTGACCGGCGGCATTGGGGTTCCGGTGATCTGGCGGGCCGCGGGTTGTGCGCGCATGATGTCTGATGGGTGCTGGTACTTGGCCCTTATATTGGCCCTCTATCCCCCATCAAACCTCAAGAACTCACGCCCCATTAAAGAGCATTTGAGATTTTACAGGTTTGCTGCCAGTAGCCATTAAAATGTCTTAACTGGGGACACTTTTTTCAAATGGTCACAAAATCTTGTACACATCGAGTTTTTAGCTGAATTTTTTTGTGCATGCCAACAAAAATACAAGGATCACGTCTACCAAGTTTGGGGCCAAAACTCCTTCCGAAAAAATTTTAAAAATTCCTGAACCGCAAAAAGTTTCAAAAATCATGAAAAATAAAAAATGAGTCGTCTTGCCATGAAACTTCACGTGAAGGCTTAAGGGACCATTGTATGATTTTGCAAGCTGTAAAAATGGCATTGGCAAGCAGAAATATGAAGATGTGCCTAAACCCACCTACCACCCTATCTATCCACGACTTGCGCATCCCGTCTCTCTGGCCGACATAGTGCCCGCCTGCTCGCCCGCCTGCTCGTTCCATCGGTTGGCTTAGGCATACGGAGTTCATTCCCAGTCTAAGATCAGACCGCATCGAGGTTTGTGGCAGTAGGATCAACAGCACACAGATGGGGACCCGACTGATCCCCAGCTTGTGCATCTCGCCCCTCTGGCCGGCTGAGCGCCCGTGCGCACATTTTTTGGGTTGAATTAGGCATACAGAGTTCATTCCCAGTCTAAGATCAGACTGGATCGAGGGTTGCGACAGCACATGCTGGGCTCGAGCATGTGCTAGTGCCATATTTTTCTTCACCGGGGCACCATCGTCAGAGAACCTGATCGGTGGCATTGGGGTTCCAGTGATTGAGGGGGGGTGTGCGCACATGATGTGTGATGGGTGGTGGTACTTGGCCCATAAATTGTCCCCTTATCCCTCATCAAACCTCTAGAACTCAAACCCCCTTAAAGAGCATTTGAGATTTTACAGGTTTGCTGCTAGTAGCCATTAAGGTGTTTGAAATGGGGATACTTTTTTCAAATGGTCAGAAAATCTTGTACACTTCGAGTTTTTAGCTGAATTTTTTATGCATGCCAATAAAAATACAAAGATCACGTCCACCAAGTTTGGGGCCAAAACTCCTTCCGAAAAAATTTTAAAAAATCCCTAATTGCAAAAAGTTTCAAAAATCATGAAAAATAGAAAATGAGTCATAAAAATGGCATTGGCACGCAGAAATATGAAGATGTGCCTAAACCCACCTACCACCCTATCGATCCACAGCTTGCACATCCCGTCTATCTGGTCGGCATAGTGCCCGGCTGCCCGTCCGTCCACTCGTTTCGTCGGTTGGCTTAGGCATACGGAGTTCATGCCCAGTCTAAGATTAGACCAGACCGAGGGTTGCGGTAGCAGAATCGACAGCACGCAGAAGGGGACCCGATTGATCCCCGGCTTGCGCATCCCGCCCCTCTGGCCGACTGAGCACCCGCATGCTCATTTCGTGGGTTGACTTAGGCATATGAAGTTCATTCCCAATCTAAGATCAAATTGGACTGAGGGTTTCAACAGCACATGCTGGGCTCGGGCATGTGCTAGTGCTGCATTTTTCTTCTCCGGGGCACCATCACTGGAGAACCTGACCGACGGCATCGGGGTTCCGGCGATGGGGGGGCCGGAGGGGGTGTGCGCACATGATGTGCGATGGGTACTGGTTTTTGGCCCTTATATTGGGCCCCTATCCCTCATCAAACCTCACGAACTCACGCCCCCTTAAAGAGCATTTGAGATTTTACAGGTTTGCTGCCAGTAGCCATTAAAGTGTCTGAAATGGAGATAGGTTTTTCAAATGGTCACAAAATCTTGTACACTTTGAGTTTTTAGCTGAATTTTTTTGTGCATGCCAAAAAAAAATACAAGGATCACGTCTACCAAGTTTGGGGCCAAAAATCCTTTCGAAAAAAATTTAAAAAATCTCGAACTGCAAAAAGTTTCAAAAATCATGAAAAAAAAGAACGAGTCGTCTTGCAATGAAACTTCACATGAAGGCTTAAGGGACCATTGTTGAATTTACAAGCCATAAAAATGGCATTGGTACATAGAAATATGAAGATGTGCCTAAACCAAACTACCACCCTATCGATCCACGGCTTGCGCATCCCGTCTCTCTGGCCGGCATAGTACCCGCTCGCCCGCCCGCTCATTTCATCATTTGGCTTAGGCATATGGAGTTCAGTCCCAGTCTAAGATCAGACCAGACTGAGCGTTACAGTAGTAGGATCGGCAGCATGCAGAGGGGGACCTGATCGATCCCCAGGTTGCACATCCCACCCCTCTGGCCGGCTTTGCGCCCGAATGCTTGTTTCATGTGTTGACTTAGGCATACAGAGTTCATTCCCAATCTAAGTATACAGAGTTCATTCCCAGTCTAAGATCGGACCAGATCAAGGTTTACGACAGCACATGCTTGGCTCGGGCATGTGCTGGTGCCACATTTTTCTTCATCGGGGCACCATCGTCGGAGCATCACCGGAGAACCTAGCCAACGGTATTGGGGTTCCGTTTACCGAGGGGGCCGGGGGGGTGTGCGCACATGATGTGCGATGGGTGCTGGTACTTGGCCCTTATATTGGCCCCCTATCCCTCATCAAACCTCGAGAACTCACACCCCCTTAAAGAGCATTTGAGATTTTACAGGTTTGCTGCCAGTAGCCATTAAAGTGTCTTAAATGGGGACACTTTTTTCAAATGGTCACAAAATCGTGTACACTTCGTGAATTTTTTTGTGCATGCCAACAAAAATACAAGGATCATGTCTACCAGTTTTGGTGCCAAAACTCCTTCCGAAAAAATTTTAAAAAATCTCGAACCGTAAAAAGTTTTGAAAATCGTGAAAAATAAAAAACGAGTCGTCTTGCCATGAAACTTCACGTGAAGGCTTAAGGGACCATTGTATAAATTTACATGCCATAAAAATGGCATTGGCATGCAGAAATATGAAGATGTGCCTAAACCCACCTACTACCTTATCGATCCACGGCATGCGCATCCCGTCTTTCTAGCCGGCGTAGTGCCCGCCCGCCCGCCCGCTCGTTTCGTGGGTTGGCTTAGGCATACGGAGTTCATTCCTAGTCTAAGATCAGATCGGACCGATGGTTGCGGCAGCAAGATCGGCAGCAAGCAGATGGGGACCCGATCGATTCTCGGCTTGCGCATCCCACCCATCTGGCAGGCTGAGCGCCCGCATGCTTGTTTCGTGGGTCGATTTAGGCATACAGAGTTCATTCCCTGTCTAAAATCAGATCGGACCGAGGGTTGCAGTAGCACATGCTAGGCTCGGGCATGTGCTGGTGCCGTATTTTTCTTTGCCGGGGCACCATCGTCGGAGCATCGCCTAAGAACCTGACCGACGGCATTGGGGTTCCGGCGATTGGGGGGGGCCAGGGTGGTGTGCACACATGATGTGCGATGGGTGCTGGTACTTGGCCCTTATATTGTCCCCCTATCCCTCATCAAACCTCGAGAACTCACACCCCCTTAAATGGCATTTGAGATTTTACAAGTTTGCTGCCAGTAGCCATTAAAGTGTTTGAAGTGGGGACACTTTTTTCAAATGGTCACAAAATCTTATACACTTCCGTTTTTAGCTGAATTTTTTTGTGCATGCTAACAAAAGTACAATGATCACGTCTTCCATGTTTGGGGCCAAAAATCCTTCCAAAATAATTTAAAAAAATCCTGAACCGCTAAAAGTTTTGAAAATCATGAAAAATAGAAAACAAGTTATCTTGCCATGAAACTTCACGTGAAGACTTAAGGGACCATTGTATGAATTTACAAGCCATAAAAATGGCATTGGCACATAGAAATATGAAGATGTGCCTAAACCCACCTACCACCCTATCGATCCACGGCCTGCGTATCCCGTCTCTCTGGCCGGCGTAATGACCGCCCGCCGTCCGCTCGTTTCATCGGATGGCTTAGGCATACAGAGTTTATTCCTAGTCTAAGATCAGATCGAACTGAGGGTTGCAGTAGTAGGATCGACAGCACGCAAAGGGGGACCCGACTGATCCCCGGCTTGTGCATCCTGCCCTTCTGGCCAACTGAGCGTCCGCACGCTCGTTCCGTGGGTTGACTTAGGCATACGGAGTTCATTCCCAGTCTAAGCATATCGAGTTCATTCCCAGTCTAAGATTGGATCAGACCGAGGGTTGCGGTAGCACATGCTGGGCTCGGGCATGTGCTGGTGCTGCATTTTTCTTCATCGGGGCACCATCGTCGGAGCATCACCGGAGAACCTAACCGACGGCATTGGGGTTCCGATGATCGGGGGGGCCGGGGGGTGTGCACACATTATGTGTGATGGGTGCTGGTACTTGGCCCTTATATTGGCCCCCTATCCCTCATCAAACCTTGAGAACTCACACCCCCTTAAAGAGCATTTGAGATTTTACAGGTTTGCTGCCAGTAGCCATTAAAGTGTCTGAAATGGGGACACTTTTTTCAAATGGTCACAAAATCTTGTACACTTCGAGTTTTTAGCTGAATGTTTTTGTGCATGCCAACAAAAATAGAAGGATCACGTTTACCAAGTTTGGGGCCAAAAATCCTTCCGAAAAAATTTTACAAAATCCCAAACGACAAAAAGTTTTGAAAATCATGAAAAATAAAAAACGAGTCGTCTTGCCATGCAACTTCACGTGAAGGCTTAACGAACCATTGTATGAATTTACAAGCCATAAAAATGGCATTGGCATGCAGAAATATGAAGATGTACCTAAACCCACCTATCGATTCACGGCTTGCGCATCCCGTCTCTCTGGCCGACGTAGTGCCCGCCCGCCCACCAGCCCGCCTGCCCGCCCGCCCGCCCGCTCGTTTTGTAGGTTGGCTTAGGAATACGGAGTTCATTCCCTGTCTAAGATTAGACCGGATCGAGGTTTGCACCAGCAAGATCGACAGCACGTAGAGGGGGACCCGATCGATCCCCAGGTTGCGATCCCACCCCTCTGGCCGGGTGAAGGCCCGCATGCTCGTTTCATGCGTTGACTTAGGCATACGGAGTTCATTCCCAATCTAAGCATAGGGAGTTCATTCAAAGTCTAAGATCGGATCGGACCGAGGGTTGCGGCAGCACATACTGGGCTCGGGCATGTGCTGGAATCGCATTTTTCTTCGCCGGAGCACCATCGTCGGAGCATCGCTGGAGAACCTGACCGACGGCATTGGGATTCCCGCGATCGGGGGGGCCGGGGGGTGTGCACACATGATGTGCGATGGTTGCTGGTACTTGGCCCTTATATTGGTCCCCTATCCCTCATCAAACCTCGAGAACTCACACCCCCTTAAAAAGCATTTGAGATTTTACAGGTTTGCTGCCAGTAGCCGTTAAAGTGTTTGAAATGGCGACACTTTTTTCAAATGGTCACAAAATCTTGTACACTTAGAGTTTTTAGCTGAATGTTTTTGTGCATGCCAAAAAAAGTACAAGGATCACGCCTTCCATGTTTACGGCCAAAACCCCTTCCAAAAAAATTTTAAAAAATCCCGAACCGCAAAAAGTTTCAAAAATCTTGAAAAAAGAAAAACGAGTTGTCTTGCCATGAAACTTCACGTGAAGGCTTAAGGGACCATTGTATGAATTTACAAGCCATAAAAATGGCTATGGCCCATAGAAATATGAAGATGTGCCTAAACCCACCTACCACCCATCGAGCCACGGCTTGTGCATCCCGTCTCTTTGGCCGACGTAGTGCCCGCCGACCCACCGGCCCGTCGACCCGCTCATTTCATCGGTTCACTTAGGCATATGGAGTTCATTCCCAGTCTAAGATCAAACTGGACCGAGGGTTGTGGCAGCAGGATCTGCAGTACGCAGAAGGGGACCCAGCTGATCCCCGACTTACGCATCCCACCCGTCTGGCTGGCTGAGCGCCCGCACGTTCGTTTCATGGGTTGACTTAGGCATACAGAGTTCATTCCCAGTCTAAGCATACGAAGTTCATTCCCAGTCTAAGATCGAATCAGACCGAGGGTTACGGCAGCACATGCTGGGCTCACGCATGTGCTGGTGCCGCATTTTTCTTCGTCGAGGCACCATCGCCAGAGCATCGTATGAAACTTCACGTGAAGGCTTAAGGGATCATTGTATGAATTTACAAACCATAAAAATCACATTGGCACGCAGAAATATAAAGATGTGCCTAAACTCACCTACCACCCTATCGATCCACGGCTTGCACATCCCGTCTCTCTTGCCGGCGTAGTGCCCGCCCGCCCACCCGCTTGTTTTGTCGGTTGGCTTAGGCATACGGTGTTCATTCCCAATCTAAGATCAGACCAGACCAAGGGTTGCGGCAGTAGGATCGGCAGCATGCAGAGGGGGACCCGACCGAACCCTAGCTTGTGCATGCCGTCCCTCTGGCCGGCTGAGCGCCCGCACGCTCGTTTTGAGTGTTGACTTAGGCATACGGAGTTCATTCCCAGTCTAAGCATACGGAGTTCATTCCCAGTCTAAGATCAGACCGGACAGAGGTTTACGGCAGCACATGTTGGGCTCGGGCATGTGCTGGTGCCGCATTTTTCTTCGTCGGGGCACCATCATCGGAGCATCGTCAGAGAACTTGACCGACGGCATTGAGGTTCCGACGATCGGGGGGTTGGGGGGTGTGCGCACATGATGTGCGATGGGTGCTGGTACTTGGCCCTTATATTGGCCCCCTATCCATGATCAAACCTCGAGAAGTAACAACCCTTTAAAGAGCATTTGAGATTTTACAGGTTTGCTGCCAGTAGCCATTAAAGTGTCTCAAATGGTCACAAAAATCCCAAACCGCAAAATGTTTCAAAAATCATGAAAAATAGAAAACGAGTCGTCTTGCCATGAAACTTCACGTGAAGGCTTAACGGACCATTGTATGATTTTACAAGCCATAAAAATGGCATTGGCACGTAGAAATATGAAGATATGCCTAAACCCACCTGCCACCCTATCGATCCACAGCTTGCGCATCCCGTCTCTCTAGCCGACGTAGTGCCCGCCCGCCCGCCCGCTTGTTTCGTCAGTTGGCTTAGGCAGACGGAGTTCATTCCCCGTCTAAGATTGGACCAGGTCGAGGGTTTCGGCAACAAGATTGGAAACACGTAGAGGGGGACCCGATCGATCCTCGACTTGTGCATCCCACCCCTCTGGCCGGCTGAGCGCCCGCGCACTCTTTTTGTGGGTTGACTTAGGCATACGAAGTTCATTCCCAGTCTAAGCATACGGAGTTCATTCCCAGTCTAAGATCGGACTGGACCGAGGGTTACGGTAGCACATGCTGGGCTCGAGCATGTACTGATGCCACATTTTTCTTCACCGGGGCACCACCGTCGGATCATCACCGGAGAACCTAATCGATGGCATTGAGGTTCCAACTATCGAGGGGGAAAAAATCCTTCCGAAAAAATTTAAAAAAATGTCGAACCGAAAAAAATTTCAAAAATCGTGAAAAATAGAAAATGAGTCGTCTTGCCATGAAACTTCATGTGAAGGCTTAAGGGACCATTGTTTGAATTTACAAGCCATAAAAATGGCATTGGCACACAAAAATATGAAGATGTCCCTAAACCCACCTACCACCCTATCGATCCACGGCTTGCGCATCTTGTCTCTCTGGCCGACGTAGTGCCCGCCCGCTCGCCCGCCCGTTCGTTTCGTCGGTTGGCTTAGGCATACAGAGTTCATTCCCAGTCTAAGATCAGAGCAGATCGAGGGTTGCAACAGCAAGATCAGCAACACGCAGAGGGGGACCTGTTCAATGCCCGACTTGCGCATCCCGCCCCTCTGGCCGGTTGAACGCCCGCACGCTCGTTTTGTGGGTTGACTTAGGCATACGGAGTTCATTCCCCGTCTAAGATTGGACCAGGCCAAGGGTTTCAGCAGCAGGATTGGCAACACGTAGAGGGGGACCCGGTCGATCCCCGACTTGTGCATCCTGCCCCTCTGGCCGGCTGAGCGCCTGTGCACTCGTTTTGTGGGTTGACTTAGGCATACGGAGTTCATTCCCAGTCTAAGCGTACGGAGTTCATTCCCAGTCTAAGATCGGACTAGACTGAGGGTTACAGTAGTACATGCTGGGCTCGAGCATGTGCTGGTGCTGTATTTTTCTTCGTCGGGGCACCACCGTCGGAGCATCACCGGAGAACATAATCGACGGCATTGAGGTTCCGACAATCGGTGGGGCCAGGTGGGGGTGTGCGCACATGATGTGCGATGGCTGCTAGTACTTAACTCTTATATTGGCCCCCTATCCCTCATCAAACCTAGAGAACTCACACTGCCTTAAAGAGGATTTGAGATTTTACAGGTTTGCTGCCAGTAGCCCTTAAAGTGTCTAAAATGGGGACACTTTTTTCAAATGGTCACAAAATCTTGTACACTTCGATTTTTTAGTTCAATTTTTTTGTGCATGCCAACAAAAATACAAGGATCACGTCTACCAAGTTTGGGGAGAAAACTCTTCCAAAAAAATTTAAAAAAATCTCAAACCGAAAAAAGTTTCAAAAATCGTGAAAAATAGAAAACGAGTCGTCTTGCCATGAAACTTCACGTGAAGGCTTAAGGAATCATTGTATGAATTTACAAGCCATAAAAATACCATTGGCACACAGAAATATGAAGATGTGCCTAAATCCAACCACCACCCTATCGATCCACGACTTCCGCATCCCGTCTCTCTACCCGGCGTAATGCCTGCCCACTTAGGCATTCGGAGTTCATTTCCAGTCTAAGCATATGAAGTTCATTCCCAGTCTAAGCATACGGAGTTGAATCCCAGTCTAAGATCGGACCGGACCGAGGGTTACAGCAGCACATGCTGGGTTCGAGCATGTGCTGGTGCCACATTTTTCTTCGCCAGGGCACCATCACCGGAGCATCACCGGAGAACCTGACCGATGGCATTGGGGTTCTGACGATCAGGGGGGTTGGAGGGGTGTGCGTACATGATGTGCGATGGGTGCTGGTACTTGGCCCTTACATTGGCCCCCTATCCCTCATCAAACCTTGAGAACTCACACCCCGTTAAAGAGCATTTGAGATTTTACAGGTTTGCAGCCAGAAGCCATTAAAGTTTCTGAAATGGGGATACTTTTTTCAAATTGTCACAAAATCTTTTACACTTCGAGTTTTTAGCTGAATTTTTTTGTGCATACCAAAAAAAATACAAGGATCATATCTACCAAATTTCGGGCCAAAACTCTTTCCGAAAAAATTTTAACAAATCCGAAACCGTAAAAAGTTTGAAAAATCGTGAAAAATAGAAAATGAGTCGTGTTGCCATGAAACTTCACGTGAAGGCTTAAGGGACCATTGTATGAATTTACAGGCCGTAAAATTGGCAGTGGCATGCAGAAATATGAAGATGTGCCGAAACCCACCTAACATCCTATCGATCCACAGATTGCGCATCCCGTCTCTCTAGCTGGCGTAGTGCCTGCCTGCCCGCCCGCCCACTCGTTTCGTCGGTTAGCTTAGGCATACGGAGTTCATTCCCAGTCTAAAATCAGACCAGACCGAGGGTTGCGGTAGCAGGATCGACAGCATGTAGAGGGGGACCTGGCCAATCCTCGGCTTTTGCATCCCGCCCCTCTGGCCGGTTGAGCGCTCGAACGCTCGTTTCGTGGTTTGACTTAGGCATACAGGGTTTATTCCCAGTCTAAGCATACGGAGTTCATTCCCAGTCTAAGATCAAACCGGACTGAGGGTTGCGGTAGCACATGATGGGCTCGGGCATGTGCTGGTGCCACATTTTTCTTCATCGGGGCACCATCACCGAAGCATCGCCGGAGAACCTGACCGACGGCATTGGGGTTTCAACGATCGGGGGGGCCAGGGGTGGGGTGTGTGCACATGATGTGCGATGGGTGCTGGTACTTGGCCCTTATATCGGCCCCCTATCCCTTGTCAAACCTTGAGAATTCACACCCCCTTAAAGAGCATTTGAGATTTTACAAGTTTGCTGCCAGTAGCCATTAAAGTGTCTGAAATGGGGACACTTTTTTCAAATGGTCACAAAATCTTGTACACTTCAAGTTTTTAGCTGAATTTTTTTATGCGTGCCAACAAAAATACAAGGATCATGTCTACCAAGTTTGGGGAAAAAAAACCTTTCGAAAAAATTTTAAAAAATCTCGAACCGTAAAAAGTTTTGAAAATAGTGAAAAATAGAAAAAAAGTCGTCTTGCCATGAAACTTCAGGTGAAGGCTTAAGGGGCCATTGTATGAATTTACAAGCTATTAAAATGGCATTGGCATGCAGAAATATGAAGATGTGCCTAAACCCACCTACCACCCAATTGATCCACAGCTTGCGCATCCCGTCTCTCTGGCTGGCGTAGTGCCTGCCTGCCCACCCGTCCGCTCGTTTCGTCGGTTGGCTTAGGCATACGAAGTTCATTCCCAGTCTAAGATTAGATCGGACTGAGGGTTGTGACAGCAGGATCGGCAGCACATAAAGGGGGACTCGAGCGATCCCTGGCTTGTGCATCCCGCCCCTCTGGCCGGTTGACTTAGGCATACGGAGTTCATTCCCAGTCTAAGATCGGATCGGACTGACGGTTGTGGTAGCACATGTTGGGCTCGAGCATGTGTTGGGGGTGGGGTGTGCGCACATGATGTGCGATGGGTGCTGGTACTTGGCCCTTATATTGGACCCCTATCCCTCATCAAACCTCGAGAACTCACACCCCCTTAAAGAGCATTTGAGATTTTACAGGTTTGCTGCCAATAGCAATTAAAGTGTCTTAAATGGGGAAACTTTTTTCAAATGGTCACAAAATCTTGTACACTTCGAATTTTTAGCTGAATTTTTTCATGCATACCAAAAAATCCAAGGATCATGTCTACCAAGTTTGGGCTCAAAACTCCTTCCGAAAAAATTTAAAAAAAACCTGAATCGCAAAAAGTTTTAACAATCATGAAAAATAGAAAACTAGTCATCTTGCCATGACACTTCACGTCAAGGCTTAAGGGACCATTGTACGAAATTCACAAGCCATAAAAATGGCAAAAATATGAAGATGTGCCTAAAACCACCTACCACCCTATCGATCCACGGCTTGCGCATCCCGTCTCTTTGGCAGGTGTAGTGCCCGATCGCCCGCCCACCCGCTCGTTTAATCGGTTGGCTTAGGCATATGGAGTTCATTCCCAGTCTAAGATCAGACCAGACCAATGGTTACGACAGCAGGATCGACAGCACGCAGAGGGGGACTCGATCGATCCCCGACTTACGCATCCTGCCCCTCCGGTCGGCTGAGCACCCGCACGTTCGTTTCGCGGGTTGACTTAGGCATATGGAGTTCATTCCCAGTCTAAGATCAGACTGGACCGAGGGTTGCGGCAGCACATGCTGGGCTTGGGCATGTGCTGGTGCCACATTTTTCTTCGTTGGGGCACCATCTTCGGAGCATCGCCGGAGAACCTGACCGACGGCATTAGGGTTCCGGTGATCGGGGGGGCGGGGGGGGTGTGCGCACATGATGTGCGATGGGTGCTGGTACTTGGCCCTTATATTGGCCTCCTATCCCTCATCAAACCTCGAGAACTCACACCCCCTTAATGAGCATTTGAGATTTTACAGGTTTGCTGCCAGTAGCCATTAAAGTGTCTTAAATGGGGACACTTTTTTCAAATGGTCACAAAATCTTGTACACTTCAAGTTTTTAGCTGAATGTTTTTATGCATTCCAAAAAAAATACAAGGATCACGTCTACAAAGCTTGGTGGCAAAACATCCCGAACCGCAAAAGGTTTCAAAAATCATGAAAAATAGAAAACGAGTCGTCTTGCCATGAAACTTCATGTGAAGGCTTAAGGGACCATTGTATGAATTTACAAGCCATAAAAATGGCAATGACATGCAGAAATGTGAAGATGTGACTAAACCCACCTACCACCCTATCGATCAACGGCTTGCGCATCCCGTCTCTCTGGCCGGTGTAGTGCCCGCCTGCCCGCTCGTTTCGTCGGTTGGCTTAGGCATATGGAGTTCATTCCTAGTCTAAGATCAGACCGGACCAAGGGTTACAACAGTAAGATTGATAGCACACAGAGGGGGACCCGACCGATCCCCGGCTTGCGCATCCCGCCCCTCTGGCTGGCTGAGCGCCCGCACGCTCGTTTCGTGGGTTGACTTAGGCATACGGAATTCATTCGCAGTCTAAGCATACGGAGTTCATTTCCAGTCTAAGATCAGACTGGACCGAGGGTTACGGCAACACATGCTGGGCTCGGGCATGTGCTGGTGCCGTGTTTTTCTTTGTCGGGGCATCATCGTCGGAGCATCACCAGAGAACCTGACCGGCGGCATTGGGGTTCCGACGATCGGGAGGGCCGAGGGGGGGTGTGCGCACATGATGTGCAATGGGTGCTTGTACTTGGTCCTTATATAGGCCCCCTATCCCTCATCAAACCTCGAGAACACACACCCCCTTAAAGAGCATTTGAGATTTTACAAGTTTGCTGCCAGTAGCCATTAAAGTGTCTGAAATGGGGACACTTTTTTCAAATGGTCACAAAATCTTGTACACTTTGAGTTTTTAGCTGAATTCTTTTATGCATGCCAACAAGAATAGAAAGGTCACGTCTACCAAGTTTGGGGGCAAAACGCCTTCCAAAAATATTTTAAAAAATCCCAAACCGCAAAAAGTTTCAAAAATCATGAAAAATAGAAAACGAGTCGTCTTGCAATGAAACTTCATGTGAAGGCTTAAGGGACCATTGTATGAATTTACAAGCCATAAAAATGGCATTGGAATGTAGAAAATATGAAAATGTGCCTAAACCCACCTACCACCCTATTGATCCACGGTTTGTGCATCCCGTCTCTCTGGCCGGCGTAGTGCCCTCCCGCCCGCCCGCCCGCTTGTTTCGCCAGTTGGCTTAGGCATACGGAGTTCATTCCCAGTCTAAGATTGGATCAGACCGAGGGTTGTAGCAGCAGGATCGACAGCACCTAGGGGGGGACCCGGTTGATCCCCGGCTTGCACCTTTCGGCCATCTGGCCGGCTCAGTGCCCGCACGCTCGTTTCGTGGGTTGACATGGCCATACGGAGTTCATTCCCAGTCTAAGCATACGGAGTTCATTCCCAATCTAAGATCAAACCAGACCGAGGGTTACGGCAGCACATGCTAGGCTCGGGCATGTGCTGGTGCCGTATTTTAATTTACCGGCGCACCATCACCGGAGCATCGTCGGAGAACCTGACCGGTGGCATTAGGGTTCTGGTGATCGGGGGGGCCAGGGGGTGCGCACATGATGTGCGATGGGTGCTGGTACTTGGCCCTTATATTGGCCCCCTATCCCTCATCAAACTTCGAGAACTCACATCCCCTTAAAGAGCATTTAAGATTTCACAGGTTTGCTGCCAGTAGCCATTAAAGTGTCTGAAATGGGGACACTTTTTTCAAATGGTCACAAAATCTTGTGCACTTCGAGTTTTTAGTTTAATGTTTTTGTGCATGCCAGGAAAAATACAAGGGTCACGTCTACCGAGTTTGGGGCCAAAATTCCTTCCGAAAAAATTTTAAAAAATCTCGAACCATAAAAAGTTTCGAAAATCATGAAAAATAGAAAAATAGTCGTCTTGCCATGAAACTTCACGTGAAGGCTTAAGGGACCATTGTATGAATTTACAAGCCATAAAAAGGCATTGGCATGCAGAAATATCAAGATGTGCCTAAACCCAGCTACCACCCTATCGATCCACGGGTTGCTCATCCCATCTCTGGCCGACGTAGTGCTCGCCTGCTCGCCCGCCCGCTCGCCCGCTCGCCCGCCCGCTCGCCCGCCCATTCGTTTCCTCAGTTGGCTTATGCATATGGAGTTCATTCCCAGTCTAAGATCAGACCAGATCGAGGGTTCCGGCAGTAGGATCGGTAGCATGCAGAGGGGGACCCGGTCGATCCCCTGCTTACGCATCTCGCCCCTCTGGTCGGTTGAGTGCCCGCACTCTCGTTTCATGGCATACGGAGTTCATTCCCAATCTAAGCATACGGAGTTCATTCCCAGTCTTAGATTGGACATGACCGAGGGTTACGACAGCACATGTTGGGCTCGGGCATGTGCTGGTGCCGTATTTTTCTTCGCCAGGACACCATCGCCAGAGCGTCGCCGGAGAACCTGACCGGCAGCATTAGGGTTCCGGCGATCGTGGGGGCCGGAGGGGGGTGTGCGCACATGATGTGTGATGGGTGCTGGTACTTGGCCCTTATATTGGCCCCCTATCCCTCATCAAACCTCGAGAACTCACACCTCCTTGAAGAGCATTTGAGATTTTACAGGTTTGCTGCCAGTAGCAATTAAAGTGTCTGAAATGGGGACACTTTTTTCAAATAGTCACAAAATCTCATACACTTCGTGTTTTTTGCTGAATTATTTTGTGCATGTCAACAAAAATTCAGGGATCACGTCTACCAAGTTTCAGGCCAAAACTCCTTCCAAAAAAATTTAAAAAAATCTCGAACCACAAAAAGTTTTGAAAATCGTGAAAAATAGAAAACGAGTCGTCTTCCCATGAAACTTAACGTGAAGGCTTAAGGGACCATTGTATGAATATACAAGCCATAAAATGGCATTGGCATGCAGAAATATGAAGATGTGCGTAAACCCACGTGCCACCCTATCGATCCACGGCTTACGCATCCCGTGTCTCTGGCCGGCGTAGTGCCCGCCCGCCCGCCCGCCCGCCCGCTTGTTTCGTCGATAGGCTTAGGCATACGGAGTTCATTCACAGTCTAAGATTCGACCGAATCGAGGGTTGCAGTAGCAGGATCAGTAGCACACAAAAGGGGACCCGATCGATCCCCGGCTTGCGCATCCCGCCCCTCTGGTCGGCTGAGTGCTCGCACGCTCGTTTCGTGGGTTGACTTAGGCATACGGAGTTAATTCCCAATCTAAGATCGGACCGGACTGACAGTTGTGGTACACATGTTGGGCTCGAGCATGTGCTGGTGCCGCATTTTTCTTCGCTGGGGCACCATCGTCAGAGCATCGTCGAAGAACCTGACCAGCGGCATTGGGGTTCTGATGATCGGGGGAGCCCGGGGGGTGTGCGCACATGATGTGCAATGGGTGCTGGTACTTGGCCCTTATATTGGCCCCCTGTGCCTCATCAAACTTCGAGAACTCACACCCCCTTAAAGAGCATTTAAGATTTTACAAGTTTGCTGCCAGTAGCCATTAAAGTGTCTAAAATGGGGACACTTTTTTCAAATGGTCACAAAATCTTGTACACTTTGAGTTTTTAGCTGAATTTTTTGTGCTTGCCAACAAAAATACAAGGATCATGTCTAGCAAGTTTGGGGCTAAAACTTCTACCGAAAAAATTTTAAAAAATCCCGAATCGTAAAAAGTTTTAAAAATCGTGAAAAATAGAAAACGAGTCATCTTGCCATTAAAGTTCACGTGAAGGCTTAAGGGACCACTGTATGAATTTACAAGCCATAAAAATAGCATTGGCACGTAGAGATATGAAGATGCACCTAAACCCACCTACCACCCTATCGATCCACAGCTTGCGCATCCCGTCTCTTTGTCCGGTGTAGTGCCTGCTGGGCTCGGGCATGTGCTGGTGCCGTATTTTTCTTCGTCGGGGCAACATCGTCGGAGCATCACCGGAGAACCTGACCGACGGCATTGGGGTTCCAGCGATCGGGGGGGCCGGGGGGTGTGCGCACATGATGTACGATGGGTGCTGGGACTTGGCCCTTATATTAGCCCCCTATCCCTCACCGAACTTTGAGAACTCATACCCCCTTAAAGAGCATTTGAGATTTTACAGGTTTGCTGCCAGTAGCCATTACAGGTTTGCTGCCAGTAGCCATTACAGGTTTGCTGCCAGTAGCCATTAAATAGTCACAAAATCTTGTACACTTTGAGTTTTTAGCTGAATTTTTTTATGCATGCCAACAAAAATAAGGGGATCATGTCTACCAAGTTTGGGGCCAAAACTCCTTCCGAAAAGATTTTAAAAAATCCTGAACCACAAAAAGTTTCAAAATATCGTGGAAAATAGAAAACGAGTCGTCTTGCCATGAAACTTCACGTGAAGGCTTAAGGGACAATTGTATGAATTTACAAGCCATAAAAATGGCATTGGCTTGCAGAAATATGAAGATGTGCTTAGTGCCCACCCGTCTGCCCACTCGTTTCGTCGGTTTGCTTAGGCATACAAAGTTCATTGCCAGTCTAAGATCGGACCGGACTGAAGGTTCCGGCAGTAGGATCGAAAGCTTGCAGAGGGGGACCCGGTCGATCCTCGGCTTGCGCATCGTGCCCCTCTGGTCGGCTGAGCACCCGCACGCTCATTTCATGGGATGACTTAGGCATACAGAGTTCATTCCCAGTCTAAGCATACGGAGTTCATTCGCAGTCTAAGAACAGTCCGAACAGAGGGTTGCGGTAGCACATTCTAGGCTCGGGCTTGTGCCGGTGCCACATTTTTCTTCGTCGGGGCACCATCGTCGGAGCATCGTCGGAGAACCTAACTGGCGACATTGGGGTTCCGCCGATCGGGGGTGCCGGGGGGTGTGTGCACGTGATGTGCGGTGGGTGCTGGTACTTGGCCCCTATATTGGCCCCCTATCTATCATCAAACCTCGAGAACTCACACCCCTTTAAAGAGCATTCGAGATTTTACAGGTTTGCTGTTAGTAGCCATTAAAGTGTCTGAAATGGGGACACTTTTTTCAAATGGTCACAAAATCTTGTACACTTTGAGTTTTTAGCAAAATTGTTTTGTGCATGCCAGCAAAAATACAAGGATCACGTCTACCAAGTTTGGGGCCAAAACTCCTTCCGAAAAAATTTTAAAAAATCTCGAACCGAAAAAAGTTTCAAAAATCGTGAAAAATAAAAAACGAGTCGTCTTGCCATGAAACTTCATGTGAAGGCTTAAGGGACCATTGTATGAATTTAGAAGCCCTAAAAATGGCATTGGCATGTAGAAATATGAAGATGTGCCTAAACCCACCTACCACCCTATAGATCCACGGCTTGCCCATCCCGTCTCTTTGGCCAATGTAGTGCCCGCCCGCCCGCCTGCTCGTTTCGTCGGTTGGCTTAGGCATACGGAGTTCATTCCCAATCTAAGATGGGACTAGATTGAGGGTTACGGCAACAGGATCGGTAGCACGCAGAAGGGGACCCGACCGATCCACAGCTTGCGCATCCCGCCTCTCTGGCCGGCTAAGCGCCCACACGCTCATTTCGTGGGTTGACTTAGGCATACGGAGTTCATTCCCAGTCAAAGCATACGAAGTTCATTCCCAATCTCAGATCAGACCAGACCGATGGTTGCAGTAGCACATGCTAGGCTCGGTCAAAATGCAAAGGAGGACCTGGTCGATCCCCGGCTTGCGCATCCCGCCCCTCTGGCCGACTGAGCGCCCGCACGCTCGTTTCGTGGGTTGACTTAGGCATACGGAGTTCATTCCCAGTCTAAGATCAGATTGGACCAAGTGTTGCGGTAGTACATGCCAGGCTCGGGCATGTGCTGGTGTCGCTTTTTTCTTCGTCGGGGCACGATCGTCGGAGCATCGTCGGAGAACCTGACCGGTGGCATTGGGGTTTTGGTGATCGAGTGGGCCGAGGGGGTGTGCGCACATGATGTGCGATTGGTGCTGGTACTTGGCCCTTATATTGGCCCCCTATCCCTCATTAAACCTCGAGAACTCATACCCCCTCCCGCCCGCCTGTCCGCTCATTTCGTCGGTTAGCTTAGGCATACGGAGTTCATTCCCAGTCTAAGATAGGACCGGACTGAGGGTTACGGCAGCAAGATCGACAGCATGCAGAGGGGGACCCGATCGATCCCCGGCTTACGCATCCCACCCCTCTGGCCGACGTAGTGCCCACCCGCCCGTCCGCTTGTTTCGTCGGTTGGCTTAGGCATACAGAGTTCATTCCCAGTCTAAGACCGGACTAGACAGAGGGTTGCGATAGCAGGATCGGTAGCTTGCAGAGAGGGACTCGATCGATCCTTGGCTTGCGCATCCCGCCCCTCTGGCCGGCTGAGCGCCCGCACGCTCGTTTTTGGCTAAATTTTTTTATGCAAGCCAACAAAAATACAAGGATCACGTCTACCAAGTTTGGGGTGAAAACTCCTTCTGAAAAAATTTTAAAAAATCTCGAACCGTAAAAAATTTCCAAAATCGTGAAAAATAGAAAACGAGTCGTCTTGCCATGAAACTTCACGTGAAGGCTTAAGGGACCATTGTATGAATTGACAAGCCATAAAAATGGCATTGGCATGCAGAAATATGAAGATGTGCCTTAACCCACCAACCACCCTATCGATCCACGGCTTGCGCATCCCATCTCTTTGGCCGGCGTAGTGCTCGCCCGCCCGCCTACCCGCTCGTTTCATCGGTTGGCTTAGGCGTACGGAGTTCGTTCCCAGTCTTAGATCAGATCAAATCAAGGGTTGCGGCAGCAAGATCGACAGCACGTAGAGGGGGATGCTACCGATCCCCGGCTTGCGCATCCCACCCCTCTGGCCTGCTGAGCGCCCGCATGCTCATTTCGTGGCTTGACTTTGGCATACGGAGTTCATTCCCAGTCTAAGCATACGGAGTTCATTCCCAGTCTAAGATCAGACCAGACCGAGGGTTCCGGCAGCACATGCTGGGCTCGGGCATGTGCTGGTGTCGCATTTTTCTTCGTCGGGGCACCATCGTCGGAGCATCGCCAGAGAACCTGACCGACGGTATTTGGGTTCCGACGATCAGGGGGGCTGGGGGTGTGCGCACATAACGTGCGATGGGTGCTGGTACTTGGCCCTTATATTAGCCCCTTATCCCTCATCAAACCTTGAGAAATCACACCCCCTTAAAGAGCATTTGAGATTTTATAGGTTTGCTGCAAGTAGCCATTAAAGTGTCTAAAATGGGGACACTTTTTTCAAATGGTCACAAAATCTTGTACACTTCGAGTTTTTAGCTGAATTGTTTTTTGGATGCCAACAGAAATACAAGGATCACGTCTACCAAGCTTGGGGCCAAAACTTCTTCCGAAAAAATTTTAAAAAATCTCGAACCGCAAAAAGTTTTGAAAATCGTGAAAAATAGAGAACGAGTCATCTTGCCATGAAACTTCAGGTGAAGGCTTAAGGGACCGCTGTATGAATTTACAAGCCATAAAAATGGCATTGGCACATAGAAATATGAAAATGTCCCTAAACCCAACTACCACCCTATCGATCCACGGCTTACGCATCTCGTCTCTCTAGCCGGTGTAGTGCCCACCCGCCCGTCCGCTCGTTTCATTGGTTGGCTTAGGCATACGAAGTTAATTCCCGGTCTAAGATCAGACTGGATCAAGGGCTAGGGTAGCAGGATCGACAGTTCACAGAGGGGGACCCGATCGATCCCTGGCTTGCGCATCCCGTCCCTCTGGCCGGTTGAGCACCCGTACGCTCGTTTCGTGGGTTGACTTAGGCATACGAGTTCACTCCCAGTCTAAGATCAGATCAGACCGAGGGTTGCAGTAGCAGGATCGGTAGCACACAGAGGAGGACCCAACCAATTCCTGGCTTGCGCATCCCACCCCTCTGGCCTACTGAGCGCCCGCACGCTCGTTTCGTGGCTCGACTTTGGCATATGGAGTTCATTCCCAGTCTAAGCATACGGAGTTAATTCCCAGTCTAAGATCGGATCGGACCGAGGGTTGCAGTAGCACATGCTGGGCTCGGTCAAAATGCAAAGGGGGACCCGGCCGATCCCCGGCTTACGCATCCCGCCCCTCTGGCCGGCTGAGCGCCCGTACGCTCGTTTTGTGGGTTGACTTAGGCATACGGAGTTCATTCCCAGTCTAAGATCGGATCGGACCAAGTGTTGCGGTAGCACCTGCTGGGCTCGGGCATGTGCTGGTGCCACATTTTTCTTCGTCGGGGCACCATCGTTGGACCATCGTTGGAGAACCAGACCGACAACATTGGGGCTCCGTTGATCGGGGGGCTCGGGGGGGTGCACACATGATGTACGATGGGTGCTGGTACTCGGCCCTTATATTGGCCTCCTATCCCTCATGAAACCTCGAGAAATCACACCCCCTTAAAAAGCATTTGAGATTTTACAGGTTTGGTACCATTAGCCATTAAAGTGTCTGAAATTGGGACACTTTTTTCAAATGGTCACAAAATCTTGTACACTTCGAGTTGCAGCTGAATTTTTTTGTCCATGCCAAAAAAAATACATGGATTAGGTCTACCAAGTTTGGCGCCAAAACTCCATCCGAAAAAATTTTAAAAAATCCTGAACCGTAAAAAGTTTCAAAAATCGTGAAAAATAGAAAACGAGTCGTCTTGCCATGAAACTTCATGTGAAGGCTTAAGGGACCATTGTATGAACTTAGAAGCCCTAAAAATGGCAATGGCATGTAGAAATATGAAGATGTGCCTAAACCCACCTACCACCCTATCGATCCACGACTTGCCCATCCCGTCTCTCTGGCCAATGTAGTGCCCGCCCGTCCGCCCGCTCGTTTCGTCGGTTGGCTTAGGCATACGGAGTTCATTCCCAGTCTAAGATAGGACTGGATTGAGGGTTGCGGCAGCAGGATCGGTAGCACGCAGATCATTCCCAGTCTAAGATCAGATCGGACCGAGGGTTATGGTAGCAGGATCAGCAGCATGCAGAGGGGGACCCGACCGATCCCCGACTTGCGCATCCCGCCTCTCTGGCCGGCTAAGCACCCGCACGCTTGTTTCGTGGGTTGACTTAGGCATATGAAGTTCATTCCCAGTCTAAGATCAGATTAGACCGAGGGT
Source organism: Durio zibethinus (assembly GCF_047325235.1). Classification (NCBI taxonomy): domain Eukaryota; kingdom Viridiplantae; phylum Streptophyta; class Magnoliopsida; order Malvales; family Malvaceae; genus Durio; species Durio zibethinus. The sequence goes on along the minus strand of NC_143162.1, from coordinate 15,618,909 downwards.
TGCGATAGCACATGCTAGGCTCGGGCATGTGCTGGTGCCATATTTTTCTTCGTCGGGGCACCATCGTCGGAGCATCATCGGAGAACCTAATCGACGACATTAGGGTTCCGGCAATCGGGGGGCCTGGGGGGTGTGCGCACATGATGTGCGATGGTTGCTGGTTCTTGGCCCTTATATTGGCCCCCTATCCCTCATCAAACCTTGAGAACTCACACCGCCTTAAAGAGCATTTGAGTTTTACAGGTTTGCTGCCAGTAGCCATTAAAGTGTCTGAAATGGGGACACTTTTTTCAAATGGTCACAAAATCTTGTACACATCGAGTTTTTAGCTGAATTTTTTTATGCATGCCAACAAAAATACAAGGATCACGTCTACCAAGTTTGGGGCCAAAAATCCTTCCGAAAAAATTTTAAAAAATCTCGAACAGCAAAAAGTTTCAAAAATCATGAAAAATAGAAAACGAGTCGTCTTGCCATGAAACTTCACGTGAAGGCTTAAGGGACCATTGTATGAATTTACAAGCCATAAAAATGGCATTTTTACACAGAAATATGATGATGTACCTAAACCCACCTACCACCCTATCGATCCACGGCTTACGCATCCTGTCTCTCTGGATGGCGTAGTGCCCGCCTGCCCGCCCGACCGTCTGCTCGTTTTGTCGGTTGGCTTAGGCATACGGAGTTCATTCCCAGTCTAAGATTGGATCAGACTGAATCGAGGGTTGCGGCAGCAAGATTGACAGCACGCAGAGGGGGACCCGATTGATCCCCGGCTTGCGCATCCTGCCCTTCTGGCCAGCTTTGTGCCCGCATGCTCGTTTCATTGGTTGACTTAGCCATATAGAGTTCATTCCAGTCTAAGCATACGAAGTTTATTCGTAGTCTAAGATCAGACCGGATCGAGGGTTACGACAGCATAAGCTAGGCTCGAGCATGTGCTGCTACCGCATTTTTCTTAACCGGGGCACCATCGTCGGAGCATCTTCGAAGAACCTGATCGGCGACATTAGGGTTACGACGATCGGGGGGCCGGGGGGTGTGCGCACATGATGTGCGATGGATGCTGGTACTTGGCCCATATACTGGCCCCCAATCCCTCATTAAACCTCGAGAACTCACACCCCCTTAAGGAGCATTTGAGATTTTACAGGTTTGCTGCCAGTAGCCATTAAAGTGTCTAAAATGGGGACACTTTTTTCAAATAGTCACAAAATCTTGCACACTTCGAGTTTTTAGCTGAACTTTTTTATGCATTCCAACAAAAATACAAGGATCACGTCCACCAAGTTTGGGTCCAAAACTCATTGCGAAAAAATTTTAAGAAATCCCGAACTGTAAAACATTTCAAAAATCGTGAAAAATAGAAAACGAGTCATCTTGCCATGAAACTTCACGTGAAGGCTTAAGGGAGCATTGTATGAATTTACAAGCCATAAAAATGGCATTGGCATGCAGAAATATGAAGATGTGCCTAAACCCACCTACCACCCTATCGATCCACAGCTTGCGCATCCCGTCTCTCTGGCCGACGTTGTGCCCACCCGCCTGCTCGCCCGCTCGTTTTGTCGGTTGGCTTAGGCATACAGAGTTCATTCCCAGTCTAAGATCAGATCAGACCAGACTGAGGGTTGTGGCAGCAAGATCGGCAGCACGCAGAGGGGGACCTGACCGATCCCCGGCTTACGCATCCTACCCCTCTGGCTGGCTAAGCTCCTGCACGCTCGTTTCGTGGGTTGACTTAGGCATACAGAGTTCATTCCCAGTCTAAGCATACGGAGTTCATTCCCAGTCTAAGATTGGATCAGACTGAGGGTTACGGCAACACATGTGGGGTTCGGGCATGTGCTGGTGCCGCATTTTTCTTCGCCGGGGCACCATCGCCGGAGCATCGTCGAAGAACCTGACCAACGGCATTGAGGTTCCGGCGATCGGGGGAGCCAGGGGGTGTGCGTACATGATGTGCGATGGGTGCTGGTACTTGGCCCTTATATTGGCCACCTATCCCTCATCAAACCTCGAGAACTCACACCCGCTTAAAGAGCATGTGAGATTTTACAGGTTTGCTGCCAATAGCAATTAAAGTATCTGAAATGGGGACACTTTTTTCAAATGGTCACAAAATCTTGTACATTTTGAGTTTTTAGCTAAATTTTTTTGTGCATGCCAAAAAAAATACAAGGATGATGTCTACCAAGTTTGGGGCCAAAACTCCTTCCGAAAAAGTTTTAAAAAATCACAAACCGTAAAAAGTTTCAAAAATCGTGAAAAATAGAAAACGAGTCGTCTTGCCATGAAACCTCACGTGAAGGCTTAAGGGACCATGGTATGAATTTACAAGCCATAAAAATTGCATTGGCATGCAAAAATATGAAAATGTGCCTAAACCCACCTACCACTCTATCGATCCACGACTTGCGCATCCCGTCTCTCTGGCCGGCGTAGTGCCTACCCGCTCGCTTGTTTCATCGGTTGGCTTAGGCATATGGAGTCGATTCCCAGTCCAATATCGGACCAAATTATGGGTTGCGACAGCAAGATGGGCAGCACGTAGAGGGGGACCCGACCGATCCCTGGCTTACGCATCCCGCCCCTCTGGCCGGCTGAGCGCCCGCACGCTCGTTTTATGGGTTGACTTAGGCATACGGAGTTTATTCCCAGTCTAAGCCTATTGAGTTCATTCCCAATCTAAGATCGGATCAGACCGAGGGTTACGGTAGCACATGCTGGGCTCGGGCTTGTGCTGGTGCCACATTTTCTTCGTCGGGGCACTATCACCGGAGCATCGCCGGAGAACCTGACCGACGGTAATGGGGTTCCGACGATCGGGGGGGTCGGAGGGGGTGTGCACACATAATGTGCGATGGGTGCTGGTACTTGGCCCTTATATTGGCCCTCTATCCCTCATCAAACCTCGACAACTCGCACCTCCTTAAAGAGCATTTTGAGATTTTACAGGTTTGCTGCCAGTAGCCATTAAAGTGTCTGAAATGGGGACAAATTTTTCAAATGGTCACAAAATCTTGTACACTTCGAGTTTTTATCTAAATTTTTTTATGCATGCCAACAAAAATACAAGGATCATGTCCACCAAGTTTGGGGCCAAAACTCATTCCAAAAAATTTTAAAAAATCCCAAACCGCAAAAAGTTTCAAAAATCATGAAAAATGGAAAAGGAGACGTCTTGCCATTAAACTTCACGTGAAGGCTTAAAGGACCATTGTATGAATTTACAAGCCATAAAAATGGCATTTCCACGTAGAAATATGAAGATGTGCTTAAACCTACCTACCACCCTACCGATACATGGCTTACGCATCCTGTCTCCCTAGCTAACATAGTGCCCGCCCGTCCGTCCGCTCGTTTCGTCGATTGGCTTAGGCATACGGAGTTCATTCCCAGTCTAAGATTAGATGGAACTGAGGGTTGCGACAGCAGGATCTGCAGCACGCAGAGGGGGATCCGACCGATCCTCGGGTTGCGCATCCTACCCCTCTGGCCGGCTGAGTGCCCGTACGCTCATTTCATGGGTTGACTTAGGCATACGGAGTTCATTCCCAATATAAGATCGGATCAGACTGAGGGTTGCGACAGCACATGCTGGGCTCGGGCATGTGCTGGTGCCGTATTTTTCTTTTCTTGGGCACCATCGTCGGAGCATTACCGAAGAACTTGACCGACGGCATTAGTGTTCCAACGACTGGGGGGGCCAGGGGGGTGTGCGCACATGATGTGCGATGGGTGCTGGTACTTGGCCCTTATATTGGCCCCCTATCCCTCATCAAACCTCGAGAACTCACACCCCCTTAAAGAGCATTTGAGATTTTACAGCTTTGCTGCCAATAGCCATTAAAGTGTCTGAAATGGGGACACTTTTTTCAAATGGTCACAAAATCTTTTACACTTCAAGTTTTTAGCTGAATTTTTTTGTGCATGCCAAAAAAAATACAAGGATCACGTCTACCAAGTTTGGGGCCAAAACTCCTTCCAAAAAAGTTTAAAAAATCTCGAACCGCAAAAAGTTTCAAAAATCGTGAAAAATGGAAAACGAGTCATCTTGATATTAAACTTCACGTGAAGGCTTAAGGGACCATGGTATGAATTTACAAGCCATAAAAATGGCATTGGCACGTAGAAATATGAAGATGTGCCTAAACCCACCTACCACCCTATCGATACACGGCTTGCGCATCCCGTCTCTCGACCGGCGTAGTGCCCGCCCGCCCGCCCGTTCGCCTGCTCTCTTCGTTGATTGGCTTAACCATACGAAGTTCATCCCAATCTAAGATCAGACCGGACTGAGGGTTGCGGCAGCAGGATTCACAGCACGTAGAGGGGGACCCGATCGATCCTCGGCTTGCACATCCCGCCCCTCTGGCCGGTTGAGCGCCCGTACGCTCGTTTCGTTGGTTGACTTAGGCATACGAAGTTCATTCCTAGTCTAAGATCGGACCGGACCGAGGGTTGTGGTAGGACATGCTGGGCTCGGGCATGTGCTGGTGCCACATTTTTCTTCGTCGGGGCACCATCATCGGAGCATCGTCGGAGAACCTGACCGACGACATTGGGTTTCTGATGATCGGGAGGGCCAAGGGGTGTGCGCTCATGATGTGCGATGGGTGCTGGTACTTGGCCCTTATATTGGCCCTCTATCCCTTAGCAAACCTCAAGAACTCACACCCCCTTAAAGAGCATTTGAGATTTTATAGGTTTGCTGCCAGTAGCAATTAAAGTGTCTGAAATGGGGACACTTTTTTCAAATGGTCACAAAATCTTGTACACTTCGAGTTTTTAGCTGAATTTTTTTGTGCATGCCAAAAAAAATACAAGGATTACATCTACCATGTTTGGGGCAAAAATCCTGCCGAAAAAATTTTAAAAAATCCCGAACCGTAAAAAGTTTCAAAAATCGTGAAAAATAGAAAATAAGTTGTTTTGCCATGAAACTTCATGTGAAGGCTTAAGGGACCATTGTATGAATTTACAAGCCATAAAAATGGCATTGGCACGCAGCAATATGATGATGTGCCTAAACCCACCTAACACCCTATCGATCCATGGTGCGCATCCCATCTCTCTGGACTACGTAGTGCCCGCCCGTCCGCCCGCCTGCTCCTTTCATCGGTTGGCTTAGGCATACGTAGTTCATTCCCAGTTTAAGATCAGACCAGACCGAGGGTTGCAGTAGCAGGATCGACAGCACACAGAGGGGGACCCGATCGATCCTCGGCTTGCCCATGCCGCCCCTCTGGCCGGCTGAACGCCCGTACGCTTGTTTCGTGGGTTGACTTAGGCATACAGAGTTCATTCCCAGTCTAAGCATATGGAGTTCATTCGCAGTCTAAGATCGGATCAGACCGAGGATTGCGGTAGCACATGCTGGGCTCAGGCATGTGTTGGTGCCGTATTTTTCTTCGTCGGGGCACCATCGTCGGAGCATCGTAGGAGAACCTGACCGGCGACATTGGGGTTCCGACGATCGGGGGGGTCGGGGGGTGTGCGCACATGATGTACGATGGGTGCTGGTACTTGGCCCTTATATTGGCCCCCTATCCCTCATCAAACCTCGTGAACTCACACCCCCTTAAAGAGGATTTGAGATTTTACAGGTTTGCTGCCAGTAGCAATTAAAGTTTCTAAAATTGGGACACTTTTTTCAAATGGTCACAAAATCTTGTACACTTCGAGTTTCTAGCTGAATTTGTTTGTGCATGCCAACAAAAATACAAGGATCACGTCTACTAATTTTGGGACCAAAACTCCTTCCGAAAAAATTTTAAAAAATCCCGAACCGCAAAACGTTTCGAAAATCTTGAAAAATAGAAAATGAGTCGTCTTGCCATGAAACTTCACGTGAACGCTTAAGGGACCATTGTACGAATTTACAAGCCATAAAAATGGCATTGGCATGCAGAAATATGAAGATGTGCCTAAACCCACCTACCACCCTATCGATTCACGGTTTACGCATCCCGTCTCTCTGGCCAGGGTAGTGCCCGCCAGCCCGCTCATTTTGTCGGTTGGCTAAGGCATACGGAGTTCATTCCTAGCCTAAGATCAGACCTAACTGAGGGTTACGGCAGCAGGATCGACAGCACGTAGAGGGGGACCTGTCCGATCCCCGGATTACGATCTCGCCCTTTTGGCCGGTTGAGCGCCCGCACGCTTGTTTCGTGGGTTGACTTAGGCATACGGAGTTCATTCCCAGTCTAAGATCAAACCAGACCGAGGGTTGCGGCAGCACATGCTGGCCTCGAGCATGTGCTGGTGTCGCATTTTTCTTCGCTGGGGCACCATCGTCGGAGCATCGCCGAAGAACCTGACCGACGGCATTGGGGTTCCAGCATTCGGGGGGCCGGAGGGGGTGTGCGCACATGATGTGCGATGGGTGCTGGTACTTGGCCCCTATATTGGCCCCCTATCCCTCACCAAACCTCGAGAACTCACACCCCCTTAAAGAGCATTTGAGATTTTACAGGTTTGCTGCCAGTAGCCATTAAAGTGTCTGAATTGGGGACACTTTTTTCAAATGGTCACAAAATCTTGTACACTTCGATTTTTTAGCTCAATTTTTTTGAGAATACCAGCAAAAATACAAGGATCACATCTACCAAGTTTGGGGCCAAAACTCCTTCCGAAAAAATTTTAGAAAATCCCGAACCGTAAAAAGTTTCCAAAATCATGAAAAATAGAAAACGAGTCGTCTTGCTATGAAACTTCACATGAAGGCTTAAGGGACCATTGTATGAATTGACAAGCCATAAAAATGGCATTGGCATGTAGAAATATGAAGATGTGCGCAAACCCACCTACCACCCTATCGATCCACTACTTGCACATCCCGTCTCTCTGGCCGGCGTAGTGCCCGCCCGCTCGTTTCGTCGGTTGGCTTAGCCATATGGAGTTCATTCCCAGTCTAAGATCGGAGTGGAACGCGGGTTGCGGTAGCACATACTGGGCTCGGGCATGTGCTGGTGCCATAATTTTCTTCGTCGGGGCACCATCCCCGGAGCATCACCAGAGAACCTGACCGACGCATTGGGGTTCCGACGATTGAGGGGGCCGGGGGGTGTGTGCACATGATTTGTGATGGGTGCTGGTACTTGGCCCTTATATTGGCCCCCTATCCCTCATCAAACCTTGAGAACTCACACCCCCTTAAAGAGCATTTGAGATTTTACAGGTTTGCTGCCAGTAGCCATTAAAGTGTTTGAAATGGGGACACTTTTTTCAAATGGTCACAAAATCTTGTAGACTTCGAGTTTTTAGCTGAATTTTTTTGTGCATGCGAAGAAAAATACAAGGGTCATGCCTACCAAGTTTGGGGCCAAAACTCTTTCCGAAGAAATTTTAAAAAATCTCGAACCGCAAAAAGTTTCCAAAATCCTGAAAATTAGAAAACGAGTCGTCTTGCCATGAAACTTCACGTGAAGGCTTAAGGGACCATTGCATGAATTTACAAGCCAAAAAAAGGGCATTGGCACACAGAAATATGAAGATGTGCCTAAACCAACCTACCACCCTATCGATCCACGGCTTTCGCATCCTGTCTCTCTGGTCGGCGTAGTGCCCGCCTGCCCGCTCATTTTGTTGGTTGGCTTAGGCATACGGAGTTCAGTCCCAGACTAAGATCGAACTGGACCAAGGGTTGTGGCAGTAGAATCGGCAGCACACAGAGGGGGACCCGACCGATCCCCTGCTTGCGCATCCCTCCCCTCTGGCCGACTGAACTTTCAAGCCATAAAAATGGCATTGGCACGTAGAAATATGAAGATGTACCTAAACCCACCTACCACCCTATCGATCCACGGCTTGCGCATCCCGTCTCTTTGACCGGCGTAGTGCCCGCCCGCCCGCCCACTCGTTTCGTCGGTTGGCTTAGGCCTATGGAGTTCATTGCCAGTCTAAGATTAGACTAGACCAGGGGTTGTGGCAGTAGGATTGGCAGCACACAGAGGGGGACCCGATCGATCCCCTGCTTGTGCATCCAGCCCCTCTGGCCGGCTGAGCCCCCGTACGCTCGTTTCATGGGTTGACTTAGGCATACGGAGTTCATTCCCAGTCTAAGCATACGAAGTTCATTCCCAGTCTAAGATCGGACCAGACCGAGGGTTGCAGCAGCACATGTTGGGCTCGGGCATGTGCTGGTGCCTTATTTTTCTTCATCGGGGCACCATCGTCGGAGCATTGCCGGAGAACCTGACCGGCGGCATTGCGATTCCAACGATCAGGGGGGCCGGGGGGTGTGCGCACATGATGTACGATGGGTGCTGGTACTTGGCCCTTATATTGGCCCCCTATCCCTCATCAACCCCCGAGAACTCACACCCCCTTAAAGAGCATTTGAGATTTTACAGGTTTGCTGCCAGTAACCATTAAAGTGTCTGAAATGGGGACACTTTTTTCAATTGGTCACAAAATCTTGTACACTTCAAGTTTTTAGCTGAATTTTTTTGTGCATGCCAAAAAAAATACAAGTATAACCTCTACCAGGTTTGGGGCAAAAAATCCTTCCGAAAAAATTTTAAAAAATCTCAAACCGCAAAAAGTTTCAAAAATCATGAAAAATAGAAAACAAGTCGTCTTGCCATGAAACTTCACGTGAAGGCTTAAGGGACCATTGTATGAATTTACAATGAATAAAAATGGCATTGGCATGCAGAAATATGAAGATGTCCCTAAACCCACCGACCACCCTATCGATCCACCACTTGCGCATCCCGTCTCTCTGGCCGACGAAGTGCTCGCCCGCCCTCCCGCTCGTTTCGTTGGTCGGCTTGGGCATACGGAGTTCATTCCTAGTCTAAGATTAGACCGGACTGAGGGTTCCGACAGCAAGATCAAGAGTACACAGAGGGGTATCAGACCGATCCTCGGCTTGTGCATCCCGCCCCTCTGGCCGACTAAGCGCCCGCACGCTCGTTTTGTGGGTTGACTTAGGCATACGGAGTTCATTCCCAGTCTAAGCATACGGAGTTCATTCCCAGTCTAAGCATACGAAGTTCATTCCCAGTCTAGGATCAGACCGGATCGAGGGTTGTGATAGCATATGCTGGGCTCAGACATGTGCTGGAGCCACATTTTTTTCGTCGGGGCACGATCGTCGGAGCATCATTGGAGAACATAACCGGCAGCATTGGGCTTCCGACGATTGGGGGGGCCGAGGGGGTGTGCGCACATGATTTGCGATGGGTGCTGGTACTTGGCCCTTATATTGGCCCCCTATCCCTCATCAAACCTTGAGAGCTGACACACCCTTAAGGAGCATTTGAGATTTTACAGGTTTGCTGCCAGTAGCCATTGAAGTGTCTGAAATGGGGACGCTTTCTTCAAATGGTCACAAAATCTTGTAGACTTCGAGTTTTTAGCTGAATTTTTTTATGCATGCCAACAAAAATAAAAGGATCACGTCTACCAAGTTTGGGGCCAAAACTCCTTCCGAAAAAATTCAAAAAAATCCCAAACCGGAAAAAGTTTCGAAAATCATGAAAAATAAAAAACAAGTCCTCTTGCCATGAAACTTAACGTGAAGGCTGAAGGGACCATTGTATGAATTTACAAGCCATAAAAATGGCATTGGCATGCAAAAATATGAAGATGTGCCTAAAGCCACCAACCACCCTATCGATCCACGGCTTGCGCATCTCGTCTCCTTGGCCGACGTAGTGCCCGCCCGCCCGCCCGCTCATTTTTTCAGTTGGCTTAGGCATACAAAGTTCATTCCCAGTCTAAGATCAGACTGAACCAAGGGTTGCGTGAGCAGGATCGACAGCACGCAGAGGGGGACCCGACCGATCCCCGGCTTGCACATCCTGCCCCTTTAGCCGGCTAAGCGCCCGCACGCTCGTTTCGTGGGTTGACTTAGGCATACGGAGTTCATTCCCAGTCTAAGATCGGACCGGATAGAGGGTCCCAGCAGCACATGCTGGGCTCGAGCATGTGCTGGTGCCTCATTTTTCTTCGTCGGGGCACCATCGCTGGAGCATCACCGGAGTACCTGACCGACGGCATTAGGGTTCCGACGATCGGGGGGCCGGGGAGGGTGTGCACACATGATGTGCGATGGGTGCTGGTACTTGGCCCTTATACTGGCCCCTTATCCCTCATCAAAGCTTGAGAACACAAACCCCCTTAAAGAGCATTTGAGATTTTACAGGTTTGCTGCCAGTAGCCATTAAAGTGTGTGAAATGGGGACACTTTTTTCAAATGGTCACAAAAACTTGTACCCTTCGAGTTTTTAGCTGAATTTTTTTATGCATGCCAAAAAAAATACAACGATCACGTCTACCAAGTTTGGGACCAAAATTCCTTTCGAAAAAATTTTAAAAAATCCTGAACCGTAAAAAGTTTCAAAAATCGTGAAAAATAGAAAACGAGTCGTCTTGCCATGAAACTTCACGTGAAGGCTTAAGGGACCATTTTATGATTTTACAAGCCATAAAAATGGAATTGGCATGCAGAAATATGAAGATGTGCCTAAACCCACCTATCACCCTATCGGTCCACGGCTTGCGCATCCCGTCTCTCTGGCCGACGTAGTTCCAGCCTGCCCGCCTGCTCGTTTCGTCGGTTGGCTTAGGCATACGGAGTTCATTCCCAGTCTAAGATCGGACCGGATCGAGGGTTGTCACAGTAGGACCGGCAGCACGCAGAGGGGGACCCAGCCGATCCTCGACTTACGCATCCCGCCCCTCTGGCCGGCTGAGCACCCGCACGCTTGTTTCATCGGTTGGCTTAGGCATACAGAGTTCATTCCCAGTCTAAGATCGGACCGGATCGAGGGTTGTGGCAGTAGGACCGGCAGCATACAGAGGGGGACCCAACCAATCCCCGGCTTGCGTATCCCGCCCCTGAGCGCCCGCACGCTCATTTCGTGGGTTGACTTAGGCACACGAAGTTCATTCCAAGTCTAAGCATACGGAGTTCATTCCCAATCTAAGATTGGACCAGACTGAGGGTTGCTGGGCTCGGGCATGTGCTGGTGCCACATTTCTCTTCATCGGGGCACCTTCGTCGGAGCATCGTCGGAGAACCTGACCGACGAGATTGGGGTTTCGACGACGGGGGGGGGGGCCAGGGGGTGTGCACACATGATGTGTGATGGGTACTAGTACTTGGCCCTTATATTGGCCCCCTATCACTCATCAAACCTGGAGAACTCACACCCCCTTAAAGAGCATTTAAGATGTTACAGGTTTCCTGCCAGTAGCCATTAAAGTGTCTGAAATGGTGATACTTCTTTCAAATGGTCACAAAATCTTGTACGCCTCAAGTTTCTAGCTGAATTGTTTTGTGCATGCCAACAAAAATACAAGGATCCCGTTTGCCAAGTTTGGGTCCAAAACCCCTTCTGAAAAAATTTAAAAAAATCCCAAACCGTAAAAAGTTTCAAAAATCATGAAAAATAGAAAATGAGTCGTCTTGCCATGAAACTTCACGTGAAGGCTTAAGGGACCATTGTATGAATTTACAAGCCATAAAAATGGCATTGGCATGCAAAAATACGAAGATGTGCCTAAACCCACCTACCACCCTATCGATCCACGACTTGTGCATCCTGTCTCTCTGGCCAGCGTAATGCCCGCCCGCCCGCTCGTTTCGTTGGTTGGCTTAGGTATACGGAGTTCATTCCCAGTCTAAGATCAGATCGGATCGAAGATTGCGACGGTAGGATCGATGGCACACAGAGGGGGGCCCGACCGATCCCCGGCTTGCGCATCCTGCCCCTCTGGCCGGTTGAGCACCCACACGCTCGTGTCGTGGGTTGACTTAGGCATACGGAGTTCATTCCCAGTCTAAGCATACAAATTTGACTCCCAGTCTAAGATCGGATTAGACCGAAGGTTGCGACAGTAGGATCGGTAGCACACAGAGGGGGACTCGATCGATCCCCGGCTTACGCATCCCGCCCCTCTGGCCGGCTGAGCACCCGCACGCTCGTTTCGTGGGTTGACTTAGGCATACGGAGTTCATTCCCAGTCTAAGCATACGGAGTTCATTCCCAGTCTAACATCGGATCAGACTGAGGGTTGTGGCAGCACATGCTCGGCTCGAGCATGTGCTAGTGCCATATTTTTCTTCGTCAGGGCGCCATCGTCGGAGCATCACCGAAGAACCTAACCGACGGCATTGGGGTTTCGACGAACAAGGGGGCTGGGTACTAGGCCCTTATATTGGCCCCATATCCCTCATCAAATCTCAAGAACTCACACCCCCTTGAAGAGCATTTGAGATTTTATAGGTTTGCTGCCAGTAGCCATCAAAGTGTCTGAAATTGGGACACTTTTTTCAAAATGGTCACAAAACCTTGTACCCTTCGAGTTTTTAGCTGAATTTTTTTATACATGCCAACAAAAAAACAAGGATCACGTCTAAAAAGTTTAGGGCCAAAACACCTTCTGAGAAAATTTTAAAAAATCCCGAACCACAATAGGTTTTGAAAATCGTGAAAAATGGAAAACGAGTCGTCTTGCCATGAAACTTCACGTGAAGGTTTAAGGGACCATTGTATGAATTTACAAGCCATGAAAATGGCATTGGCACACAGAAATATGAAGATGTGCAAAAACCCACCTACCACCCTATTGATCCACGGCTTGCGCGTCCCGTCTCTATGGCCATCGTAGTGCCCGCCCGCCCTCCCGACTGCTCGCTTGTTCGTTTCATCAGTTGGCTTAGGCATACGGAGTTCATTCCCATTCTAAGATTGGACCGGACTGAGGGTTGTGGCAGCAGGTTCGGCAGCATGAAGATGGGGACCCGGTCGATCCCCGGCTTGCGTATCCCGCCCCTCTGGCCGCCTGAGAGCCCGTACGCTCGTTTCGTGGGTTGACTTAGGCATACAGAGTTCATTCCCAGTCTAAGCATACGGAGTTCATTCCCAGTGTAAGATCAGACCGGACCGAGGGTTCCGACAGCACATGCTGGGCTTGGGCATGTGCTGGTGCCGCATTTTTCTTCGTCGGGGCACCATCACCGGAGCATCGCCGGAGAACCTGACTGGCGGCATTGGGGTTCCGGTGATCGGGGGGGCCAGGGGGTGTGCGCACATGATGTGCGATGGGTACTGGTACTTGGTCCTTATATTGGCCCCCTATCCCTCATCAAACCTTGAGAACTCACACCCCCTTAAAGAGCATTTGAGATTTTACTGGTTTCCTGCCAGTAGCCATTAAAGTGTCTGAAAATGGGGACAGTTTTTTCAAATGGTCACAAAATCTTGTACACCTCGAATTTTTAGCTGAATTTTTTGGTGCATATCAAAAAAAATACAAGGATCATGTCTACCAAGTTTTGGGCCAAAACTCCTTTCGAAAAAATTTTAAAAAATCCCGAACCGCAAAAAGTTTCAAAAATCGTGAAAAATAGAAAACGAGTCGTCTTGCCATGAAACTTCACGTGAAGGCTTAAAGGACCATTGTATGAATTTAGAAGCCATAAAAATGGCATTGGCATGCAGAAATATAAAGATGTGCCTAAACCTACCTACCACCCTATTGATCCACGGCTTGTGCATCCTGTCTCTCTCACCGGTGTAGTGCCCACCCGCCCGCTCGTTTCGTCGGTTGGCTTAGGCATACAAAGTTTATTCCAAGTCTAAGATCAGACCGGACCGAGGTTTACGGCAGCAGGATCAGCCGCACGCAAAGGGGGACCCAGTCGATCCCCGGATTGTGCATCCCGCACCTCTGGCCGGCTGAGCGCCCGCACGCTCGTTTCGTGGGTTGACTTAGGCATACGAAGTTCATACCCAGCCTAAGCATACGGAGTTCATTCCCAGTCTAAGATCAGAATAGACCGAGGGTTGTGCCAGCACATGCTGGGCTCGAGCATGTGCTGGTGTCGCATTTTTCTTCGTCGGGGCATCATCGTCGGAACATCGTTGGAGAACCTGATCGGTGGCATTGGGGTTCCGGTGAACGGGGGTGTCGGGGGGTGTGCGCACATGACTTGCAATGGGTGCTGGTAGTTGGCCCTTATATTGGCCCCCTATCCCTCATCAAACCTCGAGAACTCAAACCCCCTTAAAGAGCATTTGAGATTTTACAGGTTTGCTGCCAGTAGCCATTAAAGTGTCTGAAATGGGGACACTTTTTTCAAATGGTCACAAAATCTTGTACACTTTGATTTTTTAGCTGAATTTTTTTGTGCATGCCAAAAAAATACAAGGATCACATCTACCAAGTTTGGGGCCAAAACTCCTTCCGAAAAAAATTTAAAAAATCTCGAACCGCAAAAAGTTTCAAAAATCATGAAAAATAGAAAACAAGTCGTCTTGCCATGAAACTTCATGTGAAGGCCTAAAAGACCATTGTATGAATTTACAATCCATAAAAATGGCATTGGCATGCAGAAATATGAAGATGTGAGTAAACCCACCTACCACCCTATTGATCAACGGCTTGCGCATCCCGTTTCTCTGGCCGGTGTAGTGCCCGACCACCCGCCCGCCCGCTCGTTTCGTTGGGTGGCTTAGGCATACAGAGTTCATTCCCAGTCTAAGATTGGACCAGATTGAGGGTTACGGTAGCAGGATCGGTAGCACACAGAGGGGGACCCCACCGATCCTTGGCTTACGTATCCTGCCCCTCTGGCCGGTTGAGCGCCTGCACGTTCGTTTCGTGGGTTGACTTAGGCATACGGAGTTCATTCCTAGTCTAAGCACATGGAGTTCATTCCCAGTCTAAGATCAGACCGGACCGAGGGTTGCGGCACCAAATGCTGGGCTCGGGCATATGCTGGTGCCGTATTTTTCTTCACCGGGGCACCATCGTCGGAGCATCGTCGGAGAACCTGATCGGCATCATTGGGGTTTCGGCGATCGAGGGGTGAGGGGTGTGCGCACATGATGTGCGATGGGTGCTGGTACTTGGCCTTTATATTGGCCCCCTATCCCTCATCAAGCCTCGAGAACTCACACCCCCTTAAAGAGCATTTGAGATTTTATAGGTTTGCTGCCAGTAGCCATTAAAGTGTCTGAAATGGGGACACTTTTTCAAATGGTCACAAAATCTTGTACACTTCGAGTTTTTAGCTGAATTTTTTTGTGCATGCCAACAAAAATAAAAGGATCATGTAAACTAAGTTTGGGGCCAAAAATCCTTCCGAAAAAAGTTTAAAAAATCCCAAACCATAAAAAGTTTCAAAAATCGTGAAAAATAGAAAACGAGTCATCTTGCAATGAAACTTCACGTGAAGGCTTAAGGGACCATTTTATGAATTTACAAGATATAAAAATGGATTTTGCAGGCAGAAATTTGAAGATGTGCCTAAACCCACCTACCACGCTATCGATCCACGGCTTGCGCATGCCGTCTCTCTGGCCGACGTAATGCCTGCCCGCCCGCCCGCTCATTTTGTCGGTTGGCTTAGGCATACGGAGTTCATTCCTAGTCTAAGATCAGACCAGACTGAGGGTTGTAGCTGCAGGATCAGCAGCACGCAGAGGAGGACCCAACCAATCCCCGACTTGCGCATCCCGCCCCTCTGACTGGTGTAGTGCCCGCCGCCCATCCGCCCGCTCGTTTCATCGGTTGGCTTAGGCATACGGAGTTCACTCCCAGTCTAAGATCGGATCAGACCGAGGGTTGATGTAGCAGGATTGGCAGCATGCAGAGGGGGACTCGGTCGATCCCCGGCTTGTGCATCACGCCCCTCTGGCCGGTTGAGCGCCCGCACGCTCGTTTCATGGGTTGACTTAGTCATACGGAGTTTATTCCCTGTCTAAGCATACGAAGTTCATTCCCAGTCTAAGATCGGACTGGACCGAGGGTTGTGGCAGCACATGCTGAGCTCGGGCAGGTGCTGGTGCCAAATTTTTCTTCGCCGGGGTACCATCGCCGGAGCATCATCGGAGAACCTGATCGACGGCATTGGGGTTCCATCGATCGGGGGCCCGGGTGGGTGTGCGCACATGATTTGCGATGGGTGCTGGTACTTGGCCCTTATATTGGCCACTTATCCCTCATCAAACCTCAAGAACTCACACCCCCTTAAAGAGCATTTGAGATTTTACAGGTTTGCTGCCAGTAGCCATTAAAGTGTCTGAAATGGGGACATTTTTTTCAAATGGTCGCAAAATCTTGTACACTTCAAGTTTTTAGCTGAATTTTTTGTGCATGCCAAAAAAAATACAAGGATCACGTCTACCAAGTTTGGGGCCAAAAAACCTTTCGAAAAAATTTTAAAAAATCCCGAACCATAAAAAGTTTCAAAAATCATGAAAAATAGAAAACGAGTCGTCTTGCCATGAAACTTCACATGAAGGCTTAAGAGAACATTGTATGAATTTACAAGCCATAAAAATGGCATTGGCATGTAGAAATATGAAGATGTGCCTAAACCCACCTGCCACTCTATCGATCCACGGCTTGTGCATCCCGTCTCTCTGGCAGGCGTAGTGCCAGCCCGCCCGCCCGTCCGCTCGTTTTCTCGGTTGGCTTAGGCATACAGAGTTCATTCCCAGTCTAAGATTGGATTGGACCCAGGGTTGCGACAGCAGGATCGGTAGCACACAGAGGGGACCAGGCCGATCCCTGACTTGCGTATCCCTTCCCTCTGGCCAACTGAGCGCCCGCACGCTCGTTTCATGGGTTGACTTAGGTATACGGAGTTCATTCCCAGTCTAAGCATATGGAGTTCATTCCCAGTCTCAGATCGGATCAGATCGAGGGTTGTGGCAGCACATGCTAGGCTCAGGCATGTGCTGGTGCCGTAATTTTCTTTGCCGGGGCACCATCGCCGAAGCATTACCGGAGAACGTGACCGATGGCATTGGGTTTTCGACGATCAGGGGGACCGAGGGGGTGTGCGCACATGATGTGCGATGGGTGCTGGTACTTGGCCCTTATATTGGCCCCCTATCCCTCATCAAACCTCAAGAACTCACACCCCTTAAAGAGCATTTGAGATTTTATAGGTTTGCTGCCAGTAGCTATTAAAGTGTCTGAAATGGGGACACTTTTTTCAAATGGTCACAAAATCTTGTACACTTCGAGTTTTTAGCTGAATTTTTTTGTGCATGCCAACAAAAATAAAAGGATCATGTAAACTAAGTTTGGGGCCAAAAATCCTTCCGAAAAAAGTTTAAAAAATCCCAAACCATAAAAAGTTTCAAAAATCGTGAAAAATAGAAAACGAGTCATCTTGCAATGAAACTTCACGTGAAGGCTTAAGGGACCATTTTATGAATTTACAAGATATAAAAATGGATTTTGCAGGCAGAAATTTGAAGATGTGCCTAAACCCACCTACCACGCTATCGATCCACGGCTTGCGCATGCCGTCTCTCTGGCCGACGTAATGCCTGCCCGCCCGCCCGCTCATTTTGTCGGTTGGCTTAGGCATACGGAGTTCATTCCTAGTCTAAGATCAGACCAGACTGAGGGTTGTAGCTGCAGGATCAGCAGCACGCAGAGGAGGACCCAACCAATCCCCGACTTGCGCATCCCGCCCCTCTGACTGGTGTAGTGCCCGCCGCCCATCCGCCCGCTCGTTTCATCGGTTGGCTTAGGCATACGGAGTTCACTCCCAGTCTAAGATCGGATCAGACCGAGGGTTGATGTAGCAGGATTGGCAGCATGCAGAGGGGGACTCGGTCGATCCCCGGCTTGTGCATCACGCCCCTCTGGCCGGTTGAGCGCCCGCACGCTCGTTTCATGGGTTGACTTAGTCATACGGAGTTTATTCCCTGTCTAAGCATACGAAGTTCATTCCCAGTCTAAGATCGGACTGGACCGAGGGTTGTGGCAGCACATGCTGAGCTCGGGCAGGTGCTGGTGCCAAATTTTTCTTCGCCGGGGTACCATCGCCGGAGCATCATCGGAGAACCTGATCGACGGCATTGGGGTTCCATCGATCGGGGGCCCGGGTGGGTGTGCGCACATGATTTGCGATGGGTGCTGGTACTTGGCCCTTATATTGGCCACTTATCCCTCATCAAACCTCAAGAACTCACACCCCCTTAAAGAGCATTTGAGATTTTACAGGTTTGCTGCCAGTAGCCATTAAAGTGTCTGAAATGGGGACATTTTTTTCAAATGGTCGCAAAATCTTGTACACTTCAAGTTTTTAGCTGAATTTTTTGTGCATGCCAAAAAAAATACAAGGATCACGTCTACCAAGTTTGGGGCCAAAAAACCTTTCGAAAAAATTTTAAAAAATCCCGAACCATAAAAAGTTTCAAAAATCATGAAAAATAGAAAACGAGTCGTCTTGCCATGAAACTTCACATGAAGGCTTAAGAGAACATTGTATGAATTTACAAGCCATAAAAATGGCATTGGCATGTAGAAATATGAAGATGTGCCTAAACCCACCTGCCACTCTATCGATCCACGGCTTGTGCATCCCGTCTCTCTGGCAGGCGTAGTGCCAGCCCGCCCGCCCGTCCGCTCGTTTTCTCGGTTGGCTTAGGCATACAGAGTTCATTCCCAGTCTAAGATTGGATTGGACCCAGGGTTGCGACAGCAGGATCGGTAGCACACAGAGGGGACCAGGCCGATCCCTGACTTGCGTATCCCTTCCCTCTGGCCAACTGAGCGCCCGTACGCTCGTTTCATGGGTTGACTTAGGTATACGGAGTTCATTCCCAGTCTAAGCATATGGAGTTCATTCCCAGTCTCAGATCGGATCAGATCGAGGGTTGTGGCAGCACATGCTAGGCTCGGGCATGTGCTGGTGCCGTAATTTTCTTTGCCGGGGCACCATCGCCGAAGCATTACCGGAGAACGTGACCGATGGCATTGGGTTTTCGACGATCAGGGGGACCGAGGGGGTGTGCGCACATGATGTGCGATGGGTGCTGGTACTTGGCCCTTATATTGGCCCCCTATCCCTCATCAAACCTCGAGAACTCACACCCCTTAAAGAGCATTTGAGATTTTATAGGTTTGCTGCCAGTAGCTATTAAAGTGTCTGAAATGGGGACACTTTTTTCAAATGGTCACAAAATCTTGTACACTTCGAGTTTTTAGCTGAATGTTTTTGTCCATGCCAAAAAAAATACAAGGATCATTTGTACCAAGTTTTGGGCCAAAACTCCTTCCAAAAAAATTTTAAAGAATCCCGAACCTCAAAAAAATTTAAAAATCGTGAAAAATAGAAAACGAGTCGTCTTGCCATGAAACTTCACGTGAAGGCTTAAGGGACCATTGTATGAATTTACAAGCCATAAAAATAGCATTGGCATGCAGAAATATGAAGATGTGCCTAAACCCACCTACCACCCTATCGATCCACGGCTTGCGCATCCCGTCTCTCTGGCCGGCTTAGTGCCTGCACGCCCGTCCGCTCGTTTTGTCGGTTGGCTTCAGCGTACGGAATTCATTCCCAGTCTAAGATCAGACCACACTGAGGGTTGCAGCAGTAGGATCGACAGCATGCAGAGAGGGACCCGGGTGATCCCCGACTTGCGTATCCCGCCCCTCTGGCCGGCTGAGCGCTCGCAGGCTCGTTTTATGGGTTGACTTAGGCATACGAAATTCATTCCCAGTCTAAGCATACGAAGTTCATTCCCAGTCTAAGATCAGACCGGACCGAGGGTTGCCACAGCACATTTTGGGCTCGGGCATGTGCTGGTGTCGTATTTTTCTTCGTCGAGGCACCATCGCCGGAGAACCTGACCGACGGCTTGGGGTTTCGACGATTGGGGGGGCCGAGGGGGGTGTGCGCACGTGATGTGCGATGGGTTCTAGTACTTGGCCCTTATATTGTCCCCCTATCCCTCATCAAACCTCAAGAAATCACACCCCCTTAAAGAGAATTTGAGATTTTACAGGTTTGCTGCCAGCAGCCGTTAAAGTGTTTGAAATGGGGAAACTTTTTTCAAATGGTCACAAAATCTTGTACAGTTCGAGTTTTTGGCTGAATTTTTTTGTGCACTCCAACAAAAATACAAGGATCATGTCTTCCAATTTTGGGGCCAAAACTCCTTCTGAAAAAATTTTAAAAAATCTCGAACAGCAAAAAGTTTCAAAAATCGTGAAAAATAGAAAATGAGTCGTCTTGCCATAAAACTTCACGTGAAGGCTTAAGGGACCATTGTATGAATTTACAAGCCATAAAAATGGCATTGGCATGCAGAAATATGAACATGTGCCTAAACCCACCTACCACCCTATCGATCCATGGCTTGCGCATCCCGTCTCTCTAGCCAGCGTAGTGCCCGGCCGCCCGTCCGATCGTTTCGTTGGTTGGCTTAGGCATACAGAGTTCATTCCCAATCTAACATCAGACTGGACCGAGGGTTACGACAGCAGGATCAGTAGCACGCAGAGGGGGACCCAACCAATTCCCGACTTACGCATCCCGCCCCTATGGCCGGTTGAGCACCGCACGGTCATTTCGTGGGTCGACTTAGGCATACGGAGTTCATTCCCAATCTAAGCACACAGAGTTCATTCCCAGTCAGAGATCGGATCAGACTGAGGGTTGCGGTAGCACAAGCTGGGCTCGAGCATGTCTGGTGCCACATTTTTCTTCGTCGGGGCACCATCGTCGGAGCATCATCGGAGAACCTGACCGGCGGCATTAGGGTTCCGACGATCGGGGGGGCTGGGAGGGGTGTGCGCACATGATGTGCGATGGGTGCTGGTACTTGGCCCTTATTTTGGCCCTCTATCCCTCATCAAACCTTGAGAAATCACACCCCCTTAAAGAGCATTTGAGATTTTACATGTTTGCTGCCAGTAGCCATTAAAGTGTCTGAAATGGGGACACTTTTTTCAAATGGTCACAAAATCTTGTACACTTCGTGTTTTTAGCTGAATTTTTTAATGCATGCCAACAAAAATACAAGGATCACATCTACCAAGTTTGAGGCTAAAACTCCTTCCGAAAAAATTTTAAAAAATCCCGAACAGCAAAAAGTTTTGAAAATCGTGAAAAATAGAAAACGAGTCGTCTTACCATGAATCTTCACGTGAAGGCTTAAGGGACCGCTGTATGAATTTACAAGCCATAAAAATGGCATTGGCACGTAAAATTATGAAGATGTGCCTAAACCCACCTATCACCCTATCGATCCACGCTTGCGTATCCCGTCTCTCTAGCCGGCTGAAGATGTGCCTAAACCCACCCACCACCCTATCGATCCCCTGCGATGGTGCCACATTTTTCTTCGCTGGGGCACCATCACCGGAGATCCTGACCGGTGACATTAGAGTTCTGACGATCGGAGGGGCCGGGAGGGGGTGTGCGCACATGTTGTGTGATGGGTGCTGGTACTTGGCCCTTATATTGACCCCCTATCCCTAATCAAACCTCAAGAACTCACACCCCCTTAAAGCTCATTTGAGATTTTACAGGTTTGCTGCCTGTAGCCATTAAAGTGTCTGAAATGGGGACACTTTTTTCAAATGGTCCCACAATCTTGTACACTTCGAGTTTTTAGCTTAATTTTTTTATGCATGGCAACAAAAATGCAATGATCACGTCTACCAGGTTTCAGGCCAAAACTCCTTCCGAAAAAATTTTAAAAAATCCTGAACCGTAAAAAGTTTCATGGAAAACGAGTAGTCTTGCCATGAAACTTCATGTGAAGTCTTCAAGAACCATTGTATGAATTTACAAGCCATAAAAATGGCATTGGCATGCAGAAATATGAAGATGTGCCTAAACCCACCTACCACCCTATCAATCCACGGCTTGCGCATCCCGTCTCTCTGGTCGACGTAGTGCCCACCTGCCTACCCGCCCACTCGTTTCATCGATTTGCTTAGGTATACGGAGTTCATTCTCAGTCTAAGATTGGATCAGACTGAGGGTTGTGGTAGCAAAATCGACAGCATGCAAAGGGGGACTCGGTCGATTCCCAGCTTGCGCATCACACCCCTCTGGCCGGTTGAGCACCCGCACACTCGTTTCGTTGGTTCACTTAGGGATACAGAGTTCATTCCCAGTCTATGCATAAGGAGTTCATTCCCAGTCTAAGATCGGACCGGACCGAGGGTTGCAGCAGCGCAAGTTGGGCTCAGGCATGTGCTGGTGCCACATTTTTCTTCATCGAGGCACCATCGCCGGAGAACCTGACCGGTGGCATTGAGGTTCCAACAATCGGGGGCACCGGGGGGTGTGCGCACATGATGTACGATGGGAGCTGGTACTTGGCCCTTATATTGGCCCCCTATCCCTCATCAAACCTCGAGAGCTCACACCCCCTTAAAGAGCATTTGGGATTTTACAGGTTTGTTGCCAGTAGCCATTAAAGTGTCTGAAATGGGGACACTTTTTTCAAATGGTCACAAAATCTTATACACTTCAAGTTTGTAGCTAAATTTTTTTGTGCATGCCAACAAAAATACAATGATCACGTCTACCAAGTTTGGGGCCAAAACTCTTTTCAAAAAATTTTTAAAAAATTCCAAACCGTAAAAAGTTTCCAAAATCGTGAAAAATAGAAAACGAGTCGTCTTGCCATGAAACTTCACGTGAAGGCTTAAGGGACCACTGTATGAATTTACAAGCCATAAAAATGGCATTGGCACGTAGAAATGTGAATACTTGCCTAAACCCATCGACCATCCTATCGATCCACGGCTTGCGCATCCCATCTCTCTGGCTGACGTAGTGCTGCCTGCCAGCCTGCTTGTTTCGTCAGTTGGCTTAGGCATACGGAGTTCATTCCCAGTCTAAGATCAGACTGGACCAAGCATTACGATAGCAGGATCGGTAGCACCCATCCTAAGATCGGACCTGATCGAGGGTTACGACAGCACAAGCTGGGCTCGGGCATGGTTGGTGCCGTATTTTTCTTCACCGGGGCACCATCGCCGGAGCATCGTCGGAGAACCTGACCGGTGGCATTGGGGTTCCGACGATCGAGGGGGCCAGAAGGGGTGTGCGCACATGATGTGCAATGGGTGCTGGTCCTTAGCCCTTATATTGGCCCCCTATCCCTCATCCAACCTCGAGAACTCACACCGCCTTAAAGAGCATTTGAAATTTTACAGGTTTGCTACCAGTAGCCATTAAAGTGTCTGAAATGGGGACACTTTTTTCAAATGGTCACAAAATCTTGTACACTTCGAGTTTTTAGCTGATTTTTTTTATGCATGCCAAAAAAAATACAAGGATCACATCTTTCGAGTTTGGGGCAAAACTCCTTCCGAAAAAATTTTTAAAAAATCCCGAACCCTAAAATGTTTCAAAAATCATGAAAAATAAAAAACGAGTCGTCTTGCCTTGAAACATCACGTGAAGGCTTAAGGGACCATTGCATGAATTTACAAGCCATAAAAATGGCATTGGCACACAGAAATATGAAGACGTGCTTAGACCCACCTACCACCCTATTGATCCACGGCTTGCGCATCCCGACTCCCTGGCCGGCGTAGTGCCCGCCCACCCGCCCGCCGGCTCGTTTTGTCGGTTGGCTTAGGCATACGGAGTTCATTCCCAGTCTAGGATTAGACCGGGCTGAGGGTTGCAGTAGCAGGATTGGCAGAACACAGAGATGGACCCGGTCGATCCCCGACTTGCGCATGCTACCCCTCTGGCCAGTTGAGCGCTTGCACACTCGTTTTGTGGGTTGACTTAGGCATACGGAGTTAATTCCCAGTCTAAGCATACGGAGTTCATTCCCAGTCAAAGATCAGACCAGGCCAAGGGTTGCAGCAGCACATGCTGGGCTCGTGCATGTGCTGGTGCCGCATTTTTCTTCCTCGGGGCACCATCACCGGAGCATCGTCGGAGAACCTGACCGACGGCATTAGGGTTCCGACGATCGGGGGGCCGAGGGGGTATGCGCACATGATGTGCGATGGGTGCTGATACTTGGCCCTTACATTGGCCCCCTATCCCTCATCAAACCTCGAGAACTCACACCCCCTTAAAGAGCATTCGAGATTTTACAGGTTTGCTGCCAATAGCCATTAAAGTGTCTGAAATGGGGACACTTTTTTCAAATGGTCATAAAATCTTGTACACTTCGAGTTTTTAGCTGAATTTTTTTGTGCATGCCAATAAAAATAAAAGGATCACGTCTACCAAGCTGGGGCAAAAACT
Organism: Durio zibethinus; assembly: GCF_047325235.1. Taxonomy (NCBI): domain Eukaryota; kingdom Viridiplantae; phylum Streptophyta; class Magnoliopsida; order Malvales; family Malvaceae; genus Durio; species Durio zibethinus. The sequence goes on along the minus strand of NC_143162.1, from coordinate 15,594,905 downwards.
CCTTTCGAAGAAATTTTAAAAAATCTCGAACCGCAAAAGGTTTTAAAAATCTTGAAAAATAGAAAACGAGTCGTCTTGCCATGAAACTTCACGTGAAGGCTTAAGGGACCATTGTATGAATTTACAAGCCATAAAAATGGCATTGGCATGCAGAAATATGAAGATGTGCCTAAACCCACCTTCCCCCCTATCGATCCACAGCTTGCGCATCCAGTCTCTCTGGCCGGCGTAGTGCCCGCCCGCCCGCCCGCCCGCTAGTTTCGTCGGTTGGCTTAGGCTTACGGAGTTCATTCCCAGTTGAGGATCAGACTAGGCTGAGGGTTGCGGTAGCATGATCGACAGCATATAGAGATGGACCCGGCCGATCCCCGACTCACGCATCCTGCCCCTCTGGTCGGTTGAGCACCTGCACGTTCGTTTCATGGGTTGACATAGGCATACGGAGTTCATTCCCAATATAAGCATATAGAGTTCATTCCCAGTCTAAGATCGGACCGGATTGAGGGTTGCGGCAGCACATGCTAGGCTCGAGCATGTGCTGGTGCTGTATTTTTCTTCGTCGGGGCACCATCGTCGGAGCTTCGCCGGAGAACCTGATCGGCGGCATTGGGGTTCCGGCGATTAGGGGGGCCGGGGGGGGTGTGCACACATGATGTGTGATGGGTGCTGGTACTTGGCCCTTATATTGGCCCCCTATCTCTCAACAAACCTCAAGAACTCACACCCCCTTAAAGAGCATTTGAGATTGTACAGGTTTACTGCCAGAAGCCATTAAAGTGTCTGAAATGGGGACACTTTTTTCAAATGGTCACAAAATCTTTTACGCTTTGAGTTTTGAGCTGAATTTTTTTGTGCATGATAAAAAAAATACAGGGATCACGTCTACCAAGTTTGGGGGCAAAACTCCTTTCAAAAAAATTTTAAAAAATCTCAAACCGTAAAAAGTTTTGAAAATCGTGAAAAATAGAAAACGAGTCGTCTTTCCATGAAACTTCATGTGAAGGCTTAAGCGACCATTGTATGAATTTACAAGCCATTAAAATGGCATTGGCACGTAGAAACATTAAGATGTGCCTAAACCCACCTACCATCCTATCGATCCACGGCTTGCGCATCCCGTCTCTCTAGCCGACATAGTGCCCGCCCGCTCGCCCGCCCGCTCGTTTCGTCGGTTGGCTTAGGCAGACGAAGTTCATTCCCAGTCTAAGATCGGACCAGATCGAAGGTTACGGTACCAGGATCAGTAGCACGCAGAGAGGACCCGGCCGGTCCCCGGCTTGCTCATCTCGCCCTTCTAGCCAGCTGAGCGCACGCACGATCGTTTCGTGGGTTGACTTAGGCATACGGAGTTCATTCCCAGTCTAAGCATACGGAGTTCATTCCCAGTCTAAGATCAGATCAGACCAAATGTTGCGGTAGTAGGATCGATAGCACATAGAGGGGGACCCGACCGATCCTCGGCTTGCACATCCCGCCCCTCTGGCCGGCTAAGCGCCCGCACGCTCATTTTATGGGTTGACTTAGGCATATGGAGTTCATTTGCAGTCTAAGCATGTGGAGTTCATTCCCAGTCTAAGATCGGACCAGACCCAGGGTTACGACAAGAAATGCTAGGCTTGGGCATGTGCTGGTGCCGCATTTTTCTTCACTGGGGCACCATCGTTGGAGCTTCGTCAGAGAACCTGATCGTCGGCATTGGGGTTCCGACGATTGGGGGGGCCAGAGGGGTGTGCACACATGATGTGTGATGGGTGCTGGTACTTGGCCCTTATATTGGCCCCCTATCCCTCATCAAACCTCGAGAACTCCACCCCTTAAAGAGCATTTGAGATTTTACAGGTTTGCTGCCAGTAGCCATTAAAGTGTCTGAAATGGGGACACTTTTTTCAAATGGTCACAAAGTCTTGTACACTTCAATTTTTTAGCTGAATTTTTTTATGCATGCCAAAAAAAATACAAGGATCTCGTCTACCAGGTTTAGGGCGAAAAATCCTTCCGAAAAAATTTTAAAAAATCCTGAACTGGAAAAAGTTTCAAAAATTGTGAAAAATAGAAAACGAGTCATCTTGCCATGAAACTTCACGTGAAGGATTAAGGGACCATTGTATGAATTTACAAGCCATAAAAATGGCATTGGCATGGAGAAATATGAAGATGTACCTAACCCACCTACCACCGTATCGATCCACGGCTTACGCATCCCATCTCTCTGGCCGACGTAGTGCCCGCCCGCCCGCCCACCCGCTCGTTTCACCGGTTGGCTTAGGCATACGGAGTTCATTCCCAGCCTAAGATCGAACTGGATCGAGGGTTGCGGTAGCAGGATTGGCAGCACACAGAGGGGTACCTGGCCGATCCCCGGCTTGCGTATCCTGCCCCTCTGGCCTGCTATACCCCTGCATGCTCATTTCATGGGTTGACTTAGGCATACGGAGTTCTTTCCCAGTCTAAATTGGATCAGACCGAGGATTGCAGCAGCAGGATCGACAGCACGCAAAGGGGGACCCGATCGATCCCCGACTTGTGCATCTCGCCCCTCTGGCCGACTGAGCGTACGTACGCTTGTTTCGTGGGTTGACTTAGGCATACGGAGTTCATTCCCAGTCTAAGCATATGGTGTTCATTCCCAGTCTAAGATCAAACTGGGCCGAAGGTTGCGGCAGCACATGCTGGGCTTGGGCATGTGCTGGTGCCGTATTTTTCTTCGTCGGGGCACCATCACCGGAGCATTGTCGGAGAACCTGACTGGTCGCATTGGGGTTCCGATGATGGGGGGGGCCAGGGGGCTGTGCACACATGTTGTGCGATGGGTGCTGGTACTTGGCCCTTATATTGGCCCCATATCCCTCATCAAACCTCGAAAACTCACACCCCCTTAAAGAGCATTTGAGATTTTACAGGTTTGCTGCCAGTAGCCGTTAAAGTATCTGAAATGGGGACACTTTTTTCAAATGGTCACAAAATCTTGTACACTTCGAGTTTTTAGCTGAATTTTTTTATGCATGCCAACAAAAATACAAGGATCATGTCTACCAAGTTTGTGGCCAAAACACCTTCCAAAAAAATTTAAAAAAATCTCGAAACCGTAAAAAGTTTAAAAAATCATGAAAAATAAAAAATGAGTCGTCTTGCCATGAAACTTCACGTGAAGGCTTAAGGGACCATTGTATGAATTTACAAGCCGTAAAATTGGCATTGGCACTTAGAAATATAAAGATGTGCCTAAACCCGCCAACCACCCTATCGATCCACGACTTGCGCATCCCGTCTCTCTGGCCGGCGTAGTGCCCGCCCGCTCATTTCGTCGGTTGGCTTAGGCATACAGAGTTCATTCCTAGTCTAAGATTGAATCGAACTGAGGGTTGTGGTAGCAGGATCGGCAGCACGCAGAGGGGGACCTAACCGATCCCTGGTTTGCATAACCCGCCCCTTTGGCCGGCTGAGCGCCTGTACTCTCGTTTTGTGGGTTGACTTAGGCATACGGAGTTCATTCCCTATCTAAGATAGGACCGGACCGAGGGTTGTGGCAGCACATGCTGCACTCGAGCATGTGCTGGTGTCGCATTTTTCTTCACTGGGGCACCATCACCGGAGAACCTGATCGGCGGCATTGGGTTTCCGACGATAGAGGTGCTGGGGGTGTGCACACATGATGTGGGATGGGTGCTGGCACTTGGCCCCTATATTGGCCCCATATCCCTCATCAAACCTCGAGAAATCACACCCCCTTAAAGAGCATTTGAGATTTTACAGGTTTGCTGCCAGTAGCCATTAAAGTGTCTGAAATGGGGACACTTTTTTCAAATGGTCACAAAATCTTGTACACTTCGAGTTTTTAGCTGAATTTTTTTTTATGCATGCCAACAAAAATAAAAGGATCACATTTACCAAGTTTGGGGCTAGAACTCCTTCCGAAAAAATTTTAAAAAATCTCGGAACTGCAAAAATTTCAAAAATCATGAAAAATAGAAAACGAGTCGTCTTGCCATGAAACTTCACGTGAAGGCTTAAGGGACCATTGTATGAATTTATAAGCCATAAAAATTGCATTGGCATGCAGAAATAGTAAGATGTGCCTAAACCCACCTTCCCCCCTATCGATCCACAGCTTGCGCATCCCGTCTCTCTGGCCGGCGTAGTGCTCGCCCGCCCATCGGCCCGCTCGTTTCGTCGGTTGGCTTAGGTATACGGAGTTCATTCCCAGTGTAAGATTGGACTGGATCGAGGGTTACAGTAGTAGGTTCGATAGCACGCAGAGGGGGACCCGATCGATCCCCGGCTTGCGCATCCCTCCCCTTTGGCCGACTGAGCGCTTGCACGCTCGTTTTGTGGGTTGACTAAGGAATAAGGAGTTCATTCCCAGTGTAAGCATACGGAATTCATTCCCAGTCTAAGATCAGACCAGATCCAGGGTTGCGACAGCACATGCTACGCTCGAGCATGTGCTGGTGTCGCATTTTTCTTCACCGGGGCACCATCACCGGAGCATCACCGGAGAACCTGACCTGCGGCATTGGGGTTCCGGTGATCGGGGGGCTGGGGGGTGTGCACACATGATGTCCGATGGGTGCTGGTACTTGGCCCTTATATTGGCCCCCTATCCCTCATCAAACCTCGAGAACTCACATCCCCTTAAAGAGCATTTGAGATTTTACAGGTTTGCTGCCAGTAGCCAGTAAAGTGTCCGAAATGGGGACACTTTTTTCAAATGGTCACAAAATCTTGTACACTTCGAGTTTTTAGCTGTATTTTTTTGTGCACGCCAAAAAAAATACAAGGATCATGTCTACGAAGTTTGGGGCCAAAACTCGTTCCGAAAAAATTTTAGAAAATCCCGAACCACAAAAAGTTTTAAAAATCATGAAAAATAGAAAACAAGTCGTCTTGCCATGAAACTTCACGTGAAGGCTTAAGGGACCATTGTATGAATTTACAAGCCAAAAAAATGGCATTGGCATGCAGAAATATAAAGATGTGCCTAAACCCACCAACCACCCTATATCCACGACCTGCGCATCTCGTCTCTCTGGCCGACGTAGTTCCCGCCCGCCCGCCCGCTCATTTCGTTGGTTGGCTTAGGCATATGGAGTTCATTCCTAGTCTAAGATTGAACTGAATCGAGGGTTGCGGAAGTAGGATCGGCAGCACGCAGAGGAGGACCCGACCGATCTCTGGCTTGGGCATCCCGCCCCTCTGGCCGGCTGAGCGCCCGTACGCTTGTTTCGTGGGTTGACTTAGGCATACGGAGTTCATTCCCTATCTAAGATCGGATCGGATCGAGGGTTATGGCAGCACATGCTGCGCTCGAACATGTGCTGGTGTCGCATTTTTCTTCACCGGGGCACCATAATCGGAGCATCACCGGAGAACCTGACCGACGGCATTGGGGTTCCGGCGATCGGGGGGCTGGGGGTGTGCACACATGATGTGCAACGGGTGCTGGTACTTGGCCCTTATATTGGCCCCCTATCCCTCATCAAAGCTCGAGAACTCACACCCCCTTAAAGAGCATTTGAGATTTTACAGGTTTACTACCAGTAGCCATTAAAGTGTCTGAAATGGGGACACTTTTTTCAAATAGTCACAAAATCTTGTACACTTCGAGTTTTTTGCTGAATTTTTTTGTGCATGCCAACAAAATTACAAGGATCACGTCTACCAAGTTTGGGGCGAAAACTCCTTCGGAAAGAATTTTAAAAAATCCCAAACCGCAAAAAGTTTCAAAAATCGTGAAAAATAGAAAACGAGTCGTCTTGCCATGAAACTTCACGTGAAGGCTTAAGGGACCATTGTATGAATTTAGAAGCCATAAAAATGGAATTGGAATGTAGAAATATGAAGATGTGCCTAAACCCACCTACCAACCTATTGATCCATGGCTTGCGCATACCGTCTCTTTGGCCGACGTAGTGCCAGCCCTCCCGCCCGCTTGTTTCGTTGGTTGGCTTAGCCATACGGAGTTCATTCCCAATCTAAGATCATACCAGACCGAGGGTTACAGCAGCAAGATTGGTAGCATGCAGAGGGGGACCCGGTCGATCCTCGACTTTCTTATCCAGCCCCTCTGGTCGACTGAGTGCCCGCACGCTCATTTCGTGGGTTGACTTAGGCATACGGAGTTCATTCCCAGTCTAAGATCAGACAGGACCGAGGGTTGCGGTAGCAGGATCGGCAGCACGCAGAGGTGGGTGTGCGCAATTGATGTGCGATGGGTGCTGGTACTTGGCCCCTATATTGGCCCGCTAGCCCTCATCAAACCTTGAGAACTCACACCCCCTTAAAGAGCATTTCAGATTTTACAGGTTTGTTGGTAGTAGCCATTAAAGTGTCTGAAATGGGGACACTTTTTTCAAATGGTCACAAAATCTTGTACACTTCAAGTTTTTAGCTGAATTTTTTTATGCGTGGCAAAAAAAATACAAGGATCACGTCCACCAAGTTTGGGGCCAAAATTCCTTTCGAAAAAATTTTAAAAAATCTCAAACCGTAAAAAGTTTCAAAAATCCTGAAAAATAGAAAACGAGTCGTCTTGCCATGAAACTTCAGGTGAAGGCTTAAGGGAGCATTGTATGAATTTACAAGCCATAAAAATAGCATTGGCACGTAGAAATATGAAAATGTGCGTAAACCCACCTACCACACTATCGATCCACGACTTGCGCATCCTGTCTCTCTGGCCAACGTAGTGCCCGCCCGCCCGCCCGTCTGCTTGTTTCGTCGGTTGGCTTAGGCATACGGAGTTCATTCCTAGTCTAATATCAGACCAGACTGAGGGTTGCGGCAGCAAGATCGGCAGCAAGTAGAGAGGGACCCGACCGATCCTCGACTTGTGCATCCCGCCCCTCTAGCCGGCTGAGCACCCGCACGCTCGTTTCGTGGGTTGACTTAGGCATACGGAGTTCATTCCCAGTCTAAGCATATGGAGTTCATTCCCAGTCTAAGATAGGACCGGACCGAGGGTTACGGCAGCACATGCCGGGCTCGGGCATGTGTTGGTGCCGCATTTTTCTTCCACGGGGCACCATCACCGGAGCATCGCCGAAATACCTGACCGACGGTATTGGGGTTCCGGCGATCGGGGGGGCCGAGGGGGTGTGCGCACATGATGTGCGATGGGTGCTACTACTTGGCCCTTATATTGGCCCCCTATCCCTCATCAAACCTCGAGAGCTCACATCCCCTTAAAGAGCATTTGAGATTTTACAGGTTTGCTGCCAGTAGCCATTAAAGTATCTGAAATGGGGACATTTTTTTCAAATGGTCCCAAAATCTTGTACATTTCGAGTTTTTAGCTGAATTCTTTTGTGCATGCCAACAAAAATAAAAGGATCAAATCTACCAAGTTTGGGGCCAAAAATCCTTCCGAAAAAATTTTAAAAAATCCCAAACCCCAAAAAGTTTCAAAAATCATGAAAAAAAAAATGAGTCGTGTTGCCATTAAACTTCACGTGAAGGCTTAAGGGACCATTGTATGAATTTACAAGCCATAAAAATGGCATTGGAATGCAGAAATATGAAGATGTGCCTAAACCCACCTACCACCCTATCGATCCACGGATTGCGCATCCTGTCTCTCTGGCCGGCGTAGTGCCTGCCTGATCGCTCGCCCGCTTGCTTCGTCAGTTGGCTTAAGCATATGGAGTTCATTCCCATTCTAAGATCAGACCGGATGGAGGGTTTCGGTAGCAGGATCGACAGCACGCAGAGGGGGACCTGACTGATCCCCGGCCTACGCATCCTGCCCCTCTGGCCGGCTGAACGCCCGCATGCTCGTTTGGTGGGTTGACTTAGGCATACGGAGTTCATTCCCAATCTAAGATCGGACTGGACCGAGGGTTGCGGTAGCACATGCTAGGCTCGGGCATGTGCTGGTGCTGCATTTTTCTTTGCCGGGGCACCATCGTCGGAGCATCGCCGGAGATACTGACCGACGGCATTGGGGTTTTGACGATCAAGGGGGCGGGGGGGGGTGTGCACACATGATATGTGATGGGTGCTGGTATTTGCCCTTATATTGGCCTCCTATCTCTCATCAAACCTTGAGAACTCACACCCCCTTAAAGAGCATTTGAGATTTTACAGGTTTGCTGCCAGTAGCCATTAAAGTGTCTGGAATGGGGACACTTTTTTCAAATGGCCACAAAATCTTGTACACTCTGAGTTTTTAGCTGAATTTTTTTATTCATGCCAACAAACATACAAGGATCATGTCTACCAAGTTTGGGGCCAAGACTCCTTCCGAAAAAATTTTAAAAAAACCTGGAACTGTAAAAAGTTTCAAAAATCGTCAAAAATAGAAAACGAGTAATGTTGCCATGAAACTTCACGTGAAGGCTTAAGGGACCATTGTATGAATTTATAAGCCATAAAAATGGCATTGGCACACAGAAATATGAAGATGTGCCTAAACCCACCTACCACCCTATCGATCCACTGCTTGCGCATCCCGTCACTCTGGCCGACGTAGTGCCCGCCCGCCTGCTTGTTTCATTGGTTGGCTTAGGCATACGGAGTTCATTCCAAGTGTAAGATCAGACTGGATCGAGTGTTATGGTAGTAGGATCAACAGCACGAAGAAGGGGACCGCCTGATCCACGGCTTGCGCATCCCGCCCCTATGGTCGGTTGAGCGCCAGCACGCTCATTTCATGGGTTGACTTAGGTATACGGAGTTCATTCCCAGTCTAAGCATACGGAGTTCATTCCCAATCTAAGATCAGACCAGATCGAGGGTTGCGATAGCACATGCTAGGCTTGGGCATGTGCTGGTGCCACATTTCTCTTCGTCGGGGCACCATCGCTGGAGTATTACTGGAGAACCTGACCGACGGCATTGGGGTTCCGGTGATCAGGGGGGTCGGGAGGGTGTGCGCACAGGATGTGCAATGGGTGCAGGTACTTGGCCCTTATATTGGGCCCCTATCCCTCATCAAACCTTGAGAACTCACACCCCCTTAATGAGCATTTGAGATTTTACAGGTTTGCTGCCAGTGGCCGTTAAAGTGTCTGAAATGGGGACACTTTTTTCAAATGATCACAAAATCTTGTACACTTCGAGTTTTTAGCTGAATTTTTTTGTGCATGCCAAAAAAAATACAAGGATCACGTCTACCAAGTTTGTGGCCAAAACTCCTTCCGAAAAAATTTTAAAAAATCCCAAACCGCAAAAAGGTTCGAAAATCGTGAAAAATAGAAAACGAGTCGTCTTGCCATGAAACTTCACGTGAAGGCTTAAGGGACCATTGTATGAATTTACAAGCCATAAAAATGGAATTGGCACACAAAAATAAGAAGATGTGCCTAAACCCACCTACCACCCTATCGATCTACTGCTTGCGCATCCCGTCTCTCTGGCCGGTGTAGTGCCCGCCCGATCGCCCACTCGCTTGTTTCATCGGTTGGCTTAACCATACGGAGTTCATTCCTAGTCTAAGATCAGACCGGACTGAGGGTTGCGGTAGCAAGATTGGCAGCACACAGAGGGGGACCCGACTGATCCCCGACCTACGCATCCTGCCCCTCTGGCCGGCTGAGCTCCCGCACGCTCGTTTCGTGGGTTGACTTAGGCATACAGAGTTCATTCCCAATATAAGCATACGGAGTTCATTCCGAGTCTAAGATCGGACCGGACTGAGGGTTGTGGAAGCACATGCTGGGCTCGAGCATGTGTTGGTGCCGTATTTTTCTTCCTCGGGGCACCATCACCGGAGCATCACCGGAGAACCTGACCGACGATATTGGGGTTCCGACGATCGGGGGGTCGGGGGGTGTACACACATGATGTGTGATGGGTGCTGGTACTTGGCCCTTGTATTGGCCCCCTATCCTTCATCAAACCTCGAGAACTCACACCCCCTTAAAGAGCATTTGAGATTTTATAGGTTTGCTGGCAGTAGCCATTAAAGTGTCTGAAATGGGGACACTTTTTTCAAATGGTCACAAAATCTTGTACAGTTCAAGTTTTTAGCTAAATGTTTTTGTGCATGCCAAAAAAAATACAAGGATCACGTCTACCAACTTTGGGCCAAAACTCCTTTCGAAAAAATTTTAAAAAATCCCGAACCGCAAAAAGTTTCAAAAATAGTGAAAAATAGAAAACAAGTCGTCTTGCCATGAAACTTCACGTGAAGGCTTAAGGGAGCATTGTATGAATTTACAACCCATAAAAATGGCATTGGCATGCACAAATATGAAGATGTGCCTAAACCCACCTACCACCCTATCGATCCACGGCTTGCACATGCCGTCTCTCTGGCCGGCGTAGCGCCCGCCCGCCCGTCCGCCCATTCGTTTTGTCGGTTGGCTTAGGCATACGAAGTTCATTACCAGTCTAAGATCAGACCGGATCAAAGGTTGCGGCAGCAGGATGGGTAGCACGCAGAGGGGGACCCGGTCGATCTCCGGCTTCCGCATCCCGCCTCTCTGGTCGGTTGAGCGCCCGCACGCTCATTTTATGGGTTGACTTAGGCATACGGAGTTCATTCCCAGTCTAAGCATACGGAGTTCATTCCTAGTCTAAGATCAAACTGGAGTCAGGGTTGCGGCAGCACATGCTGGGCTCGGGTATGTGCTGGTGCCGCATTTTTCTTTGCCGGGGCACCATCGCCGGAGAACCTGACCGGCGACATTGGGGTTCCGGCGATCCGGGGGGCCCGGGGGTGTGCGCACATGATGTGCGATGGGTGCTCGTACTTGGCCCTTATATTGGCCCCTTATCACTCATCAAACCTCAAGAACTCACACCCCCTTAAAGAGCATTTGAGATTTTACAGGTTTGCTGCCAGTAGCCATTAAAGTGTTTGAAATGGGGACACTTTTTAAAAATGGTCGCAAAATCTTGTACACCTCGAGTTTTTAGCTGAATTTTTTTATGCATGCCTACAAAAATAGAGGGATCAGGTCTAGTAAAGTTTGGGGCCAAAACTATTTCCGAAAAAATTTTAAAAAATCTAGAACCGCAAAAAGTTTCAAAAATCATGAAAAATAGAAAACGACTCGTCTTGCCATGACACTTCACGTGAAGGCTTAAGGGACCATTTTATGAATTTACAAGCCATAAAAATGGCACTGGCACGTAGAAATATGAAGATGTGCCTAAACCCACCTACCACCCTATCAACCACGGCTTGCGCATCCCATCTCTCTGGCTGATGTAGTGCCCGCCCGCCCGCTCGTTTCGTCGATTGGCTTAGGCATACGAAGTTCATTGCCAGTCTAAGATCCGACTGGATCGAGGGTTGTGGCAGCAAGATTGGCAGCACACAGAGGGGGACCCGACCAATCCTCGGCTTGCGCATCCTGCCCCTCTGGCTGGCTAAGCGCCCGCACGCTCGTTTCATGGGTTGACTTAGGCATACAGATTTCATTCCCAGTCTAAGCATACGGAGTTCATTCCCAGTCTAAGATCGGACCAGACCGAGGGTTGCAGTAGCACATGACAGGCTCGGGCAAGGGCTGGTGCCGCATTTTTCTTCACCGGGGCACCATCGTCGGAGCACCGTCGGAGAACCTGACCGACGGCATTTGGGTTCTGACGAACGGGGGGGCCGGGGGGTGTGCGCACATGATGTGCGATGGGTGCTGGTACTTGGCCTTATATTGGCCACCTATCCCTCATCAAACCTCGAGAACTCACACCCCCTTAAAGAGCATTTGAGATTTTACAGGTTTGCTGCTAGTACCCATTAAAGTGTCTGAAATGGGGACACTTTTTTCAAATGGTCACAAAATCTTGTACACTTCGAGTTTTTACCTGAATTTTTTTGTGCATGCTAAAAAAAATACAAGGATCACGTCTACCAAGTTTTGGGCCAAAACTCCTTTCGAAGAAATTTTAAAAAATCCCGAACTGCAAAAAGTTTCAAAAATCATGATAAATAGAAAACGAGCCGTCATGCCTTGAAACTTCAGGTGAAGGCTTAAGAGACCATTGTATGAATTTACAAGCAATAAAAATGGCATTGGCATGTAGAAATATGAAGATGTTCCTAAACCCACCAACCATCCTATCGATCCACAGCTTGCGCATCCCGTCTCTCTGGCCGGCGTAGTGCCCACCCGCCCGCTCGTTTCGTCGGTTGGCTTAAGCATATGGAGTTCATTCCCAGTCTAAGATCCGAATGGACCAAGGGTTACGGCAAAGGGGGACCAAGGCTTAGGCATAGGGTTAGCTTAGGCATACAAAGTTCATTCCCAGTCTAAGATCGAACCAGACCGAGGGTTGCGACAGCACATGCTGGGCTCGAGCATTTGCTGCTACCGTATTTTTCTTCGTCAGCGCACCATCGTCAGAGCATCGTTGAAAAACCTGATCGATGGCATTGGGGTTCCGGCGATCGGAGGGGCCAGGGGGGTGTGCACACATGATGTGCGGTGGGTGCTGGTACTTGGCCCTTATGTTGGCCCACTGTCCCTCATCAAACCACGAGAACTCACACCCCCTTAAAGAGCATTTGAGATTTTACAGGTTTGCTGCCAGTACCCATTAAAGTGTCTGAAATGGGGACACTTTTTTCAAATGGTCACAAAATCTTGTACACTTCGAGTTTTTACCTGAATTTTTTTCTGCAAGCCAACAAAAATACAATGATCACGCCTACCAAGTTTGGGGCTAAAAATCCTTCCGAAAAAATTTTAAAAAATCTTGAACCGTAAAAAGTTTCAAAAATCATGAAAAATAGAAAACGAGTCGTCTTGCCATGAAACTTCACGTGAAGGCTTAAGGGACCATTGTATGAATTTACAAGCCATAAACATGGCATTGGCACACAGAAATATGAAGATGTGCCTAAACCCACCTACCACCCTATCAATCCACTGCTTGCGCATCCCGTCTCTCTGGTCGGCGTAGTGCCCGCCCGCCCGTCCGCTTATTTCGTCGGTTGGCTTAGGCATACGGAGTTCATTCCCAATCTAAGATCAGACCGGATCGAGGGTTGTGGTAGCAAGATCGACAGCACATAGAGGGGGACCCGTCCAATCCCCGGCTTACGCATCCCACCCCTATGGTCGGCTGAGTGCCAGCACGCTCGTTTCGTGGGTTGACTTAGGTATACGGAGTTCATTCCCAGTCTAAGCATATGAAGTTCATTCCCAGCCTAAGATCAAACCAGATTGAGGGTTGCGGCAGCACATGCTGGGCTCAGGCTTGTGCTGGTGCTGCATTTTTCTTCGCCGGGGCACTATCGCCAGAGCATTGCCGGAGATACTGACTGGTGACATTGGGGTTTCGACGATCGAGGGGGCGGGGGGGGTGTGCGCACATGATGTGCGATGGGTGCTGGTACTTGGCCCTTATATTGGCCCCTATCTCTCATCAAACCTCGAGAACTCACACCCCCTTAAAGAGCAATTGAGATTTTACAGGTTTGCTGCCAATAGCCATTAAAGTGTCTGAAATGGGGACACTTTTTTCAAATGGTGACAAAATTTTGTACACTTCAAGTTTTTAGATGCATTTTTTTGTGCATGCCAACAAAAATACAAGGATCACGTCTACCAAGTTTGGGGCCAAAACTCCATCCAAAAAAATTTTAAAAAATCCCGAAACCGCAAAATGTGTCAAAAATCATGAAAAATAGAAAACGAGTCGTCTTGCCAGGAAACTTCACGTGAAGGCTTAAGGGACAATTGTATGAATTTACAAGCCATAAAAATGGCATTGGCACATAGAAATATGAAGATGTGCCTAAACCCACCTACCACCCTATCGATCGACTGCTTGCGCATCCCGTCTCTCTGGCCGACATAGTGCCTGCCCGCCCGCCCGCTTGTTTCGTCGGTTGGCTTAGGCATACGGAGTTCATTCCCAGTGTAAGATCAAACTGGATCAAGGGTTATGGTAGCTGGATCAACAGCAAGCAGAGGGGGACCCGCTCGATCCTCGGCTTGCGCATCCCGCCCTTATGGTCGACTGAGCACCAGCACGCTCGTTTCGTGGGTTGACTTAGGTATACGGAGTTCATTCCCGGTCTAAGCATACGAAGTTCATTCCCAATCTAAGATCGAACCAGATTGAGGGTTGCGACAGCACATGCTAGGCTTGGGCATGTGCTGGTGCCGCATTTTTCTTCGCCGGGCCACCATCACCGGAGTATCAACGGAGAACCTGACTGACAGCATTGGGGTTCCGGTGATCGGGGGGGCCAGGGTGGTATGCGCACAGGATGTGTGATGGGTGCTGGTACTTGGCCCTTATATTGGGTCCCTATCCCTCATCAAACCTCAAGAACTCACACCCCCTTAATGAGCATTTGAGATTTTACAGGTTTGCTGCCAGTGGCCGTTAAAGTGTCTGAAATGGGGACACTTTTTTCAAATGGTCACAAAAATCTTGTACGCTTCGAGTTTTTAGCTGAATTTTTTTATGCATGCCAAAAAAAATACAAGGATCACGTCTACCTAGTTTGTGGCCAAAGCTCCTTCCGAAAAAATTTTAAAAAATCCCAAACCGCAAAAAGGTTCAAAAATCGTGAAAAATAGAAAACGAGTCGTCTTGCCATGAAATTTCACGTGAAGGCTTAAGGGACCATTGTATGAATTTACAAGCCATAAAAATGGCATTGGCACACAGAAATATGAAGATGTGCCTAAACCCACCTACCACCCTATCGATCCACTACTTGCGCATCCCATCTCTCTGGCCGGCGTAGTGCCCGCCCGATCGCCCGCCTGCTTGTTTCATCGGTTCGCTTAAGCATACGGAGTTCATTCCCAGTCTAAGATCAGACCAGACCAAGGGTTGTAGTAGCAGAATTGGTAGCACGCAGAGTGGGACCCAACTGATCCCCGACCTATGCATCCTGCCTCTCAGGCCGGCTGAGCACCCGCACGCTCGTTTCATGAGTTGACTTAGGCATACGAAGTTCATTCCCAGTCTAAGCATACGGAGTTCATTCCCAGTCTAATATCGGACCAGATCGAGGGTTGCACCAGCACATGCTGGGCTCGGGCATGTGCTGGTGCAACATTTTTCTTTGTCGGGGCACCATCGTCGGAGCATCGCTAGAGATACTGACCGATGGCATTGGGGTTCCAGCGATCGAGGGGGCGGGGGGTGTGCGCACATGATGTGCGATGGGTGCTAGTACTTGCCCTTATATTGGCCTCCTATCTCTCATCAAACCTCGAGAACTCACACCCCTTAGGGAGCATTTGAGATTTTATAGGTTTGCTGCCAGTAGCCATTAAAGTGTTTGAAATGGGGACACTTTTTTCAAATGGTCACAAAATCTTGTACACTTCGAGTTTTTAGCTGAATTTTTTTATGCATCCCAACAAAAATACAAGGATCCTGTCTACCAAGTTTGGGGCCAAAAATCCCTCTGAAAAAATTTTAAAAAATGCCGAAATCGTAAAAAGTTTCAAAAATAGTGAAAAATAGAAAACGAGTCATCTTGCCATGAAACTTCACGTGAAGGGTTAAGGGACCATTTTATGAATTTATAAGCCATAAAAATGGCATTGGCATGCTGAAATAGGAAGATGTGCCTAAACCCACCTTCCCCCCTATCGATCCACGGCTTGCGCATCCTGTCTCTTTGGCCGACGTAGTGCCGCACGCCCCTCGGCCCACTCGTTTCATCGGTTGGCTTAGGCATACAGAGTTCATTCCCAGTGTAAGATCAGACTGGATCGAGGGTTATGGCAGTAGGATCGACAGCACGCAAAGGGGGACCCTGTCGATCCCCGGCTTGCGCATCCCGCCCCTCTGGCCGACTGAGCGCCCGCACACTCGTTTCGTGGGTTGACTTAGGAATACGGAGTTCATTCTCAGTCTAAGCATACGGAATTCATTCCCAGTCTAAGATCGGACCAGATCCAGGGTTACGACAGCACATGCTGGGCTTGGGCATGTGCTGGTGCGTCATTTTTCTTCGTCGGGGCACCATCACCGGAGTATCACTGAAGAACCTAACCGACGGCATTGGGGTTCCGGCGATCGGGGTGGCCGGGGGGGTGTGCGCACAGGATGTGTGATGGCTGCTGGTACTTGGCCCTTATATTGGCCCCTATCCCTCATCAAACCTCGAGAACTCTCACCCCCTTAAAGAGCATTTGAGATTTTACAGGTTTGCTGCCAGCAGCCATTAAAGTGTCTGAAATGGGGACACTTTTTTCAAATGGTCACAAAATCTTTGACACTTCGAATTTTTAGCTGAATTTTTTGTGCATGCCAACAAAATACAAGGATCACGTCTACCAAGTTTGGGGCCAAAACTCCTTTCGAAAAAATTTTAAAAAATCTCGAACCGTAAAAAATTTCAAAAATCGTGAAAAATAGAAACGAGTCGTCATGCCATGAAACTTCACGTGAAGGCTTAAGAGACCATTATATGAATTTACAAGCCATAAAAATGGCATTAGCATGCAGAAATATGAAGATGTCCCTAAACCCACCTACCACCCTATCGATCCACGGCTTGCGCATCCTGTCTCTCTGGCCGACGTAGTGCCCAGCCGCCCGCCCGCCTACTCGTTTCATTGATTTGCTTAGGCATACGGAGTTTATTCCTAGTCTAAGATCGAACCGGACCGAGGGTTGCGGCAGCAGGATCGGTTGCACGTAGAGGGGGACCCGATCGATCCTCGGCTTGCGCATCCTGCCCCTCTGGCTGGCTGAGCGCCCGTACGCTCATTTCGTGGGTTGAATTAGGCATACGGAGTTCATTCCCAATCTAAGATCGAATCAGACCGAGGGTTGTGGCAGCACATGCTGGGCTCGGGCATGTGCTGGTGTCGCATTTTTCTTCGTCGGGGCACCATTGTTGGAGCATCGCCGGAGAGCCTGACCGGCGGCATTGGGGTTTCGATGATCGGGGGGGCCGGGGGGGTGTGTGCACATGATGTGCGATGCGTGCTGGTACTTGGCGCTTATATTGGCCCCATATCACTTATATTGCTGCTAGTAGCCATTAAAGTGTCTGAAATGGGGACACTTTTTTCAAATGGTCACAAAATCTTGTACACTTCGAGTTTTTGGCTGAAATGTTTTGTGCATGCCAAAAAAAATACAAGGATCACATCTACCAAGTTTGGGGCCAAAAATCCTTCCGAAAAAATTTTAAAAAATCCCAAACCACAAAAAGTTTTAAAAATCATGAAAAATAGAAAATGAGTCGTCTTGCCATGAAACTTCACGTGAAAGCTTAAGGGATGACTGTATGAATTTACAAGCCATAAAATGGCATTGGCACGTGCAAATATGAAGATGTGCCTAAACGCACCTACAACCCTATCGATCCACGACTTGTGCATCCCGTCTCTCTGGCCGGCGTAGTGCCCGCCCGTCCGTCCGCTCATTTCGTCGGTTGGCTTAGGCATATGGAGTTCATTCCCAGTCTAAGATCGAACCGGACCAAGGGTTACGACAGCATGATCAGCAGCACGTAGAGGGGGACCCGACCGATCCTCGACTTGCGCATCCCACCCCTCTGGTCGGCTAAGCGCCCGTACCCTCATTTCGTGGCTTGACTTAGGCATACAGAGTTCATTCCCAGTCTAAGCGTACGGAGTTCATTCCCAGTGTAAGATCCGATTGGATCGAGGGTTACGACAGCACATGCTGGGCTCGGGCATGTGTTACTACCGTATTTTTCTTCGTCGGGGCACCATCGTCGGAGCATCGTCGGAGAACCTGACTGGTGGCATTGGGGTTCATACGATCGGGGAGGCTGGGGGGGTGTGCGCACATGATGTGCGATGGTTGTTGGTACTTGGCCCTTATATTGGCCCCCTATCCCTCATCAAACCTCGAGAACTCACACCCCCTTAAAGAGCATTTGAGATTTTACAGGTTTACTGCCAATAGCCATTAAAGTGTCTGAAATGGGGACACTTTTTTCAAATGGTACCAAAATCTTGTACACTTCAAGTTTTTAGCTGAATATTTTTGTGCATTCCAACAAAAATACAAGCATCACGTCTACCAAGTTTGGGGCCAAAACTCCTTCCGAAAAATTTTTCAAAAATCTCGAACCGTAAAAAGCTTTCAAAATCGTCAAAAATAGAAAATGAGTCGTCTGGCCATGAAACTTCACGTGAAGGTTAAGGGACTATTGTTTGAATTTACAAGCCATAAAAATGGCATTGGCACACAGAAATATGAAGATGTGCCTAAACCCACCTACCACCCTATCGATCCATGGCTTGCGCATCCCGTCTCTTTGGTCGACGTAGTGCCCGCCCGCCCGCTCATTTCACGGTTGACTTAGGCATACGGAGTGCATTCCCAGTCTAAGATCAGACCAGATCGAGGGTTACGGTAGTAGGATCGACAGCATGCAGAGGGGGATACGGCCGATCCCCGGCTTGCGCATCCCACCCCTCTGGCTAGTTGAGCATCCGCACGCTCGTTTCGTGGGTTGACTTAGGCATACCGAGTTCTTTCCCAGTCTAAGATCGGACCGGACCGAGGGTTGCGACAGCACATGCTGGGCTCGGGCATGTGCTGGTGCCGTATTTTTTTTCACCGGGGCACCATCGTCGGAGCATCACCGTAGAACCTGACCGATGGCATTGGGATTTCGACGATCGACAGGGCCGTGGGTGGGGTGTGCGCACATGATGTGCGGTGGGTGCTGGTACTTGGCTCTTATATTGGCCCCCTATCCCTCATCAAACCTCAAGAACTCACACCCCCTTATAGAGCATTTGAGATTTTACAGGTTTGCTGTCAATAGCCATTAAAGTGTCTGAAATGGGGACACTTTTTTCAAATGGTCACAAAATCTTGTACAGTTTGAGTTTTTAGCTGAATTGTTTTGTGCATGCCAACATAAATACAAGGATCACGTCTACCAAGTTTGGGGCCAAAACTCCTTCCGAAAAAATTTTAAAAAATCTTGAACCGCATGCAAAAATATGAAGAGGCGCCTAAACCCACCTACCACCCTATCGATCTACGGCTTGCGCATCCCATCTCTCTGGCAGGCGTAGTGGCCACCGGCCCGCCCGCCTGCTCGTTTCGTCAGTTGGTTTTGGCATATGGAGTTCATTCCCAGTCTAAGATCAGACCGGACTGAGGGTCACGATAGCAAGATCGGTAGCACGCAGAGAAGGACCCAGTTGATCCCCGACTTACGCATCCCACCCCTCTGGTCGGCTGAGCGCCTGCACGTTCATTTCGTGGGTTGACTTAGGCATACGGAGTTCATTCCTAGTCTAAGCATATGGAGTTTATTCTCAGTGTAAGATCGGATCGGAGGCAGGGTTACGGCAGCACATGCTGGGCTCGGGCATGTGTTGGTGCCATATTTTTCTTCGCCAGGGAACCATTGCCGAAGCATCATCAGAGAACCTAACCGACGGCATTGGGGTTCCGATGATCGGGGGGGCCGGGAGGTGTTTGTGCACATGATGTGCGATGGGTGCTAGTACTTGGCCCTTATATTGGCCCCCTATCCCTCATCAAACCTCGAGAATGCACACCCCCTTAAAGAGCATTTGAGATTTTACAGGTTTGCTGGCGGTAGCCATTAAAGTGTCTGAAATGGGGACACTTTTTTCAAATGGTCACAAAATCTTGTACACTTTGAGTTTTTAGCTGAATTTGTTTGTGCATGCCAAAAAAAATACAAGGATCACGTCTACCAAGTTTGCGGCCAAAACTACTTCCGAAAAAATTTTAAAATGGGGACACTTTTTTCAAATGGTCACAACATCTTCTACACTTCGAGTTTTTAGCTGAAATTTTTGGTGCATGCCAACAAAAAAAGAAGGATCATGTCTACCAAGGTTGGGGCCAAAACTCCCTCCGAAAAATTTTAAAAAATCCCGAACCGTAAAAAGTTTCAAAAATCATGAAAAATAGAAAACGAGTCGTCTTGCCATGAAACTTCATGTGAAGGCTTAAGGGACCATTGTATGAATTTACAAGCCATAAAAATATCAATGGCATGCAGAAATATGAGGATGTCCCTAAACCCACCTACCACCCTATCGATTCACGGCTTGCGCATCCCGTCTCTCTGGCCGACGTAGTGCCCGCTAGCCCACCCGCTCGTTTTGATCGGTTGGCTTAGGCATACGAACTTAATTCCCAGTCTAAGGTTGGACTGGACCGAGGGTTATAGCAGCAAGATCGGCAGGACATAGAGGGGGACTCGGCCGATCCCCGGCTTACGCAACCCGCCCTTCTGGCCGGCTGAGCGCCC
Organism: Durio zibethinus; assembly: GCF_047325235.1. Taxonomy (NCBI): domain Eukaryota; kingdom Viridiplantae; phylum Streptophyta; class Magnoliopsida; order Malvales; family Malvaceae; genus Durio; species Durio zibethinus. Next base: position 15,574,753 of record NC_143162.1, on the reverse strand, counting down.
GCACGCTCATTTAGTAGGTTGACTTAGGCGTGCAGAGTTCATTCCCAATCTAAGCATACGGAGTTCATTCCAAGTCTAAGATCGGACCAAACTAAGGGTTGCGGCAGCACATGTCAGGCTCAGGTATGTGCTGGTGCCACATTTTACTTCGTCGGGGCACCATCGCCAGAGCATCGCCAGAGAACTTGACCGGCGGCATTGGGGTTCCGGCGATCGGGGGGGCCGGGGGGGGTGTGCGCACATGATGTGCGATGGGTGCTGGTACTTGGCCCTTATATTGGCCCCCTATCCCTCATCAAACCTTGAGAACTCACACCCCCTTAAAAAGCTTTTGAGATTTTAGAGGTTTGCTGCCAGTAGCCATTAAAGTGTCTGAAATGGGGACACTTTTTTCAAATGGTAACAACATCTTGTACACTTCAAGTTTTTAGCTGAATCTTTTTGTGCATGCAAAAAAAAAACACAAGGATCACGTCTACCAAGTTTAGGGCCAAAAATCCATCCGAAAAAATTTTAAAAAAACTCGAACCGTAAAAAGTTTTGAAAATCGTGAAAAATAGAAAACGAGTCGTCTTGCCATGAAACTTCACGTGAAGGCTTAAGGGACCATTGTATGAATTTACAAGCCATAAAAATGTCATTGGCACGTAGAAATATGAAGATGTGCCTAAACCCACCAACCACCATATCGATCCACGGCTTGCGCATCCCGTCTCTCTGGCCGACGTATTGCCTGCCCGCCCGTCCGCCCGCTCGTTTCATCGGTTGGCTTAGGCATACGGAGTTCAATCCCAGTCTAAGATCGAACCAGACCAAGGGTTGCAGCAGCAGATTGGCAACACGTAGAGGGGGACCCGACCAATCCCCGGCTTGCACATCCCGCCCCTCTGGCCGACTGAGCGCCCGCACGCTCGCTTCGTGGGTTGACTGAGGCATACAGAGTTCATTCCCAGTCTAAGCATATGGAGTTCATTCCTAGTCTAAGATCAGACTGGACCGAGGGTTGCAGCAGCACATGCTGGGCTCAGGCATGTGCTGGTGCCGCATTTTTCTTTGTCGGGGCACCATCGCCGGAGCATCACCGGAGAACTTGACCGGTGGCATTGGGGTTCCGACGATTGGGGGGGCCGGGGGGGTGTGCGCACATGATGTACAATGGGTGCTGGTACTTGGCCCTTATATTGGCCCCCTATCCCTCATCAAACCTCGAGAACTCACACCCCCTTAAAGAGCATTTGAGATTTTACAGGATTGCTGCCAGTAGCCATTAAAGTTTCTGAAATGGGGACACTTTTTTCAAATGGTCACAAAATCTTGTACACTTCAAGTTTTTAGCTGAATTTTTTTGTTCATGCCAACAAAAATACAAGGACCACGTCTACCAAGTTTTGGACCAAAACTCCATCCGAAAAAATTTCAAAAAATCTTGAACTGTAAAAAGTTTCAAAAACCGTGAAAGATAGAAAACCATTCATCTTGCCATGAAACTTCACGTGAAGGCTTAAGGGACCATTTTATGAATTTGCAAGCCATAAAAATGGCATTGTCAAGCAAAAATTTGAAGATGTACCTAAACCCACCTACCACCCTATCGATCCACGACTTGCGCATCCCGTCTCTCGGCCGACGTTCTGCCCGCCCACCCGTTCATTTTGTCGGTTGGCTTAGGCATACGGAGTTCATTCCCAATCTAAGATCAGACCGGTCCAAGGGTTGCGATAGTAGGATCGGCAGCACGCAGAAGGGGACCCGGTCGATCCCTGACTTGCGCATCCCGCCCCTCTGGCCGGCTGGGCGCCCGCACGCTCGTTTCATCGGTTGACTTAGGCATACGAAGTTCATTCCCAGTCTAAGCATACGGAGTTCATTCCCAGTCTAAGCATATGGAGTTCATTCCCAGTCTAAGATTAGATCAAACCGAGGGTTACGGCAGCACATGCTGGGCTCGGGCATGTGCTGGTGCCGCATTTTTCTTCGTCAGGGCAGCATCGTTGGAGAATCGTTGGAGAACCTGACCGGCGGCATTAGGGTTTCGATGATCGGGGGGGCCGGGGGGTGTGCGCACATGATGTGCGATGGGTGCTTGTACTTGGTCCTTATATTGGCCCCCTATCCCTCATCAAATCTCGAGAACTCACACCCCCTTAAAGAGTATTTGAGATTTTACAGGTTTGCTGCCAGTAGCCATTAAAGTGTCTGAAATGGGGACACTTTTTTCAAATGGTAACAACATCTTGTACACTTCGAGTTTTTAGCTGAATCTTTTTGTGCATGCCAAAAAACACACAAGGATCACGTCTACCAAGTTTAGGGCTAAAAATCCTTTCGAAAAAATTTTAAAAAATCCCAAACCGTAAAAAGTTTTGAAAATCGTGAAAAATAGAAAACGAGTCGTCTTGCCATGAAACTTCACGTGAAGGCTTAAGGGAACATTGTATGAATTTACAACCCATAAAAATGGCATTGGCACGTAGAAATATGAAGATGTGCCTAAACCCACCTACCACCCTATCGATCCACGGCTTGCGCATCCCGTCTCTCTGGCCGACGTAGTGCCGCCCGCCCGCCTACCCGTTCGTTCATCGGTTGGCTTAGGTATACAGAGTTCATTCCCAGTCTAAGATCGGATCAGACTAAGGGTTGTGGCAACAGGATCGACAGGACATAGAGGGGGACCTGATCGATCCCCGGCTTGCGCATCCCGCCCTTCTGGCCGGCTAAGCGCCCGCACGCTCGTTTCGGGGGTTGACTTAGGCATACAGAGTTCATTCCCAGTCTAAGCATACGGAGTTTATTCCCAGTCTAAGATCGAAATGGACCAAGGGTTGCGGCAGCACATGCTGGACTCGGGCATGTGCTGGTGCCGCATTTTTCTTTGTCGGGGCACCATCGTCGGAGCATCACTGGAGAACCTGACCGGCGGCATTAGGGTTCCGATGATCGGGGGGACCGGGGGGGTGTGCGCACATGATGTGTGATGGGTGCTGGTACTTGGGCCTTATATTTGCCCCCTATCCCTCATCAAACCTCGAGAACTCACACCCCCTTAAAGAGCATTTGAGATTTTACAGGTTTGCTGCTAGTAGCCATTAAAGTATCTGAAATGGGGACACTTTTTTCAAATGGTCACAAAATCTTGTACACTTCGAGTTTTTAGCTTAATTTTTTTATGCGTGCTAACAAAAATACAAGGATCACGTCTACCAAGTTCGGGGCAAGAACTCCTTTCGAAAAAATTTAAAAAATCCAGAACCGCAAAAAGTTTCAAGAATCATGAAAAATAGAAAACGAGTCATCTTGCCATGAAACTTCACGTGAAGGCTTAAGGGACCATTGTATGAATTTACAAGCCATAAAAATGGCATTGGCATGCAGAAATATGAAGATGTTCCAAAACCCACCTACCACCCTATCGATCCACAACTTGCGCATCCCGTCTCTCTGGCCAGCGTAGTGCCTACCCGTCCGTCCGTTCGTTTCGTCGGTTGGCTTAGGCATACGGAGTTCACTCCCAGTCTAAGATCAGACTGACCGAGGGTTGTGGTAGTTGGATCGGCAGCATGCAAAGGGGGACCCGGCCGATCACCGGCTTGTGCATCTCACCCCTCTGGCCGGCTGAGAGCCCGCACACTCGTTTCGTGGGTTGACTTAGGCATATGGAGTTCATTCCCAGTCTAAGCATATAGAGTTCATTCCCAGTCTAAGATCGGACCAGACCGAGGGTTGTGGCGGCACATCCTGGGCTCGAGCATCTGTTGGCCCTGCATTTTTCTTCATCGGGGCACCATCACCGGAGCATTGCCAGAGAACCTGACTGACAGCATTGGGGTTCCGGTGATAGAGGGGGCCGGGGGGTGTGCACACATGATGTGCGATAGGTGCTGGTACTTGCCCATATATTGGCCCCCTATCCCTCATCAAGCCTCGAGAACTCACACCCCCTTAAAGAGCATTTGAGATTTTACAGGTTTGCTACCAGTAGCCATTAAAGTGTTTGAAGTGGGGACACCTTTTTCAAATGGTCACAAAATCTTGTACACTTTGAGTTTTTAGCTGAATTTTTTTGTGCATGCCAACAAAAATACAAGGATCACATCTAAAAAGTTTGGGGCAAAAACTCCTTTCAAAAAAATTTTAAAATATCCCGAACCTTAAAAAGTTTCAAAAATCATGAAAAATAGAAAACGAGTCGTCTTGCCATGAAACTTCACGTGAAGGCTTAAGGGGCCATTGTATGAATTTACAAGACATAGAAATGGCATTGGCACGCAGAAATATGAAGATGTGCCTAAACCCACCTACCACCCTATCGATCCACGGCTTGCGGATCCCATCTCTCTGGGCGGCGTAATGCCCACCCGCCCGCCCGCCTGTTTCGTCGGTTGGCTTAGGCATACGGAGTTCATTCCCAGTATAAGATATCACCAGACCGAGGGTAGTGCTAGCAGGATCGGCAGCACACATAGGGGGACCCGATCGATCCCTGGCTTGTACACCCCGCCCCTCTGGCCGGCTGAGCGCCCGCAAACTCATTTCGTGGGTTGACTTAGGCATACGGAGTTCATTCCCAGTCTACGCATACGGAGGTCATTCCCAGTCTAAGATCAGACCAGACCGAAGGTTGCGGCAGCACACGCTGGGCTCGGGCATGTGCTGGTGACATATTTTTCTTCACCGGGGCACCATCGTCGTAGCATCGTCGGAGAACCTGATCGGCGACATTAGGGTTCCGGCGATCGGGGGGGCCGGGGGGGTGTGCGCACATGATTTGCAATGGGTGCTGGTACTTGGCCCTTATATTTTCCCCCTATCCCTCATCAAACCTCAAGAACTCACACCCGCTTACAGAGCATTTGAGATTTTACAGGTTTGCTGCCAGTAGGCATTAAAGTGTCTAAAATGGGGACACTTTTTTCAAATGGTCACAAAATCTTGTACACTTCGAGTTTTTAGCTGAATTTTTTTATGCATACCAAAAAAAATAGAAGGATCACGTCTACCAAGTATGGGGACAAAATGCCTTCCGAAAAAATTTTAAAAAATCTCGAACCGTAAAAAGTTTTGAAAATCGTGAAAAATAGAAAACGAGTCGTCTTGCCATGAAACTTCACATGAAGGCTTAAGGGACCATTGTATGAATTTACAAGCCATAAAAATGGCATCGGCATGCAAAAATATGAAGCTGTACCTAAACCCACCTACCACCCTATCGATCCACGGCTTGCGCATCCCGTCTCTCTGGCCGACGTAGTGCCCGCCTGCCCGCCCACCCGCTCATTTTGTCGGTTGGTTTAGGCATACAGAGTTCATTCCCAGTCTATGATTGGACCAGACCGAGGGTTGCGATAGTAGGATCGGTAGCACGTAGAGGGGGTCCCGACTGATCCCCGGCTTGCACATCCCGCTTCTCTGGCCAGCTGAGTGCCCGCATGCTTGTTTCGTGGGTTGACTTAGGCATACGGAGTTTATTCCCAGTCTAAGCATACGAAGTTCACTCCCAGTCTAAGATCGAACCAGACCAAGGGTTACGACAGCACATGTTGGGCTCGGGCATGTACTGGTGCCATATTTTTCTTCGTCGGGGCACCATCGCCGAAGCATCGCCAGAGAACCTGACCGACGACATTGGGGTTCCGGTGGTCAGGGTGGCCGACGGGGTGTGCGCACATGATGTGTGATGGGTGCTCGTACTTGGCCCATATATTGGCCCCCTATCCCTCATCAAACCTTGAGAACTCACATCCCCTTAAAGAGCATTTGAGATTTTACAAGTCTGCTGCCAGTAGCCATTAAAGTGTCTAAAATGGGGACACTTTTTTCAAATGGTCACAAAATCTTGTACACTTCAAGTTTTTGCCCGAATTTTTTTATGCATGCCAAAAAAAATACAAGGATCACGTCTACCAAGTTTGGGGCCAAAACTCCTTCTGAAAAAATTTTGAAAAATCTCGAACCGTAAAAAGTTTCAAAAATCATGAAAAATAGAAAACGAGTGTCTTGCCATGAAACTTCACGTGAAGGTTAAGGGACCATTGTATGAATTTACAAGCCATAAAAATGGCATTGGCACGTAGAAATCTGAAGATGTGCCTAAACCCACCTACCACCCTATCGATCCACGGCTTGCGCATCCCGTCTCTTGTTTCGTTGGTTGGCTTAGGCATATAGAGTTCATTCCTAGTCTAAGATCAGACCAGACCAAGGGTTGTGGTAGCAGGATCAGCAGCATGTAGAGGTGGACTCGGTCGATCCCCGGCTTGCGCATACCATCCCTCTGGCCGACTGAGCACCCGCACGCTCATTTCGTGGGTTGACTTAGGCATACGGAGTTCATTCCCAGTCTAAGCATACAGAGTTCATTCCCAGTCTAAGACCGAACCAGACCGAGAGTTGCGACAGCACATGCTGGGCTCGGGCATGTGCTGGTGGCGCATTTTTTTTCGTCGGGGCACCATCGTCAGAGCATCGCCGGAGAACTTGACCGGCGGCATTGGGGTTCTGACGATCGCGGGGGCCGAAGAGGGTGTGCGCACATGATGTGAGATGGGTGCTGGTACTTGGCCCTTATATTGGCCCCCTATCCCTCATCAAACCTCGAGAACTCACACACCGTTAAAGAGCATTTGAGATTTTACAGGTTTACTGCCAGTAGCCATTAAAGTGTCTGAAATGGGAACACTTTTTTCAAATGGTCAAAAAATCTTGCACACTTCAAGTTTTTACCTGAATTTTTTTGTGCATGCAATAAAAATACAAGGATTACGTCTACCAAGTTTGGGGCCAAAAATCCTTCCGAAAAATTTTAAACAATCTCGAACCGTAAAAAGTTTTGAAAATGGTGAAAAATAGAAAACGAGTCGTCGTGCCATGAAACTTCACGTGAAGGCTTAAGGGACCATTGTATGAATTTACAAGCCATAAAAATGGCATTGGCACGTAGAAATATGAAGATGTGCCTAAACCCACCTACCACCCTATCGATCCACGGCTTGCGCATCCCGTCTCTCTGGCTAGCGTAGTGCCCGCCACCCGCCCACCCTCCTGTTTCATCGGTTGGCTTAGGCATACGGATTTCATTCCCAGTCTAAGATCAGACCGAACTGAGGGTTACGGTAGTAGGATCGGTAGCACGCAGAGGGGGGCCCGGCCGATCCTTGGCTTGCGCATACCGCCCCTCTAGCCGGCTGAGCACCCGCACGCTCATTTTGTGGGTTGACTTAGGCATACGAAGTTCATTCCCAGTCTAAGCATACGGAGTTCATTCCCAGTCTAAGATCGAACTAGACCGAGGGTTGTGACAGCACATGCTGGGCTTGGGCAAGTGCTGGTGGTGCATTTTTCTTCGTCGGGGTACCATCGTTGGAGCATCACCGGAGAACCTGACCGGCGGCATTGGGGTTCCGACGATCGGGGGGCCGGAGAGGGTGTGCGCACATGATGTGCAATGGGTGCTGGTACTTGGCGCTTATATTGGCCCCCTATCCCGCATCAAACCTCAAGAACTCACACGCTATTAAAGAGCATTTGAGATTTTACAGGTTTGCTGCCAGTTGCCATTAAAGTGTCTGAAATGGGGACACTTTTTTCAAATGGTCACAAAATCTTGTACACTTCGAGTTTTTAGCTGAATTTTTTTTTGCCAGCCAATAAAAATACAAGGATCACATCTACCAAGTTTGGGGCCAAAAATCCTTTCGAAAAAATTTTAAAAAATCCCAAACCTCAAAAAGTTTTGAAAATGGTGAAAATTAAAAAACGAGTTGTCTCGCCATGAAACTTCACATCAAGGCTTAAGGGACCATTGTATGAATTTACAAGCCATAAAAATGGCATTGGCATGTAGAAATATGAAGATGTGCCTAAACCCACCTACCACCCTATCGATCCACGGCTTGCGCATCCCGTCTCTCTGGCCGGCGTTGTGCCTGCCCGCCCGCCCGTCCGTTTGTTTCATCGGTTAGCTTAGGCATACGGAGTTCATTCCCAGTCTAAGATCAGATCGGACCGAATGTTGCTGTAGTAGGATCGGTAGCACGCAGAGGGGGACTCGATCGATCCCCGGCTCGCGCTTCCCACCCCTCTGGAGGGTTGAGCGCCCGTATGCTCGTTTCGTGGGTTGACTTAGGCATACGGAGTTCATTCCCAGTCTAAGCATAGAGAGTTCATTCCCAGTCTAAGATCGAACTGGATCAAGGGTTACGGCAGCACATGCTAGGCTCGGGCATATGCTGGTGGCGTATTTTTCTTCACCAGGGCACCATCGCCGGAGCATTGTCGAAAAACCTGACTGGCGGCATTGGGGTTCCGGCGATCGGGGGGGCCGGGGGGTGTGCGCACATGATGTGCGATGGGTGCTGGTACTTGGCCCTTATATTGGCCCCCTATCCCTCATCAAACCTCGAGAACTCACCCCCCTTAAAGAGCATTTGAGATTTTACAAGTTTGCTGCCAGTAGCCAATAAAGTGTCCGAAATGGGGACACTTTTTTGAAATGGTCACAAAATCTTGTACACTTTCAGTTTTTAGCTGTCTTTTTTTATGCATGCCAAAAAAAATACAAGGATCACGTCTACCAAGTTTGGGACCAAAACTCCTTCCGAAAAAATTTTAAAAAATCTCGAACCACAAAAAGTTTTGAAAATGGTGAAAAATAGAAAACGAGTCATCTTGCCAAGAGACTTCACGTGAAGGCTTAAGGGACGATTGTATGAGTTTACAACCCATAAAAATGGCATTGGCACGTAGAAATATGAAGATGTGCCTAAACCCACCTACCACCCTATCGATCCATGGCTTGCGCATCCCATCTCTCTGGCTGGCGTAGTGCCCTCCGGCCCGCCCGCCGCTCGTTTCATCGGTTGGCTTAGGCATATGGAGTTCATTCCCAGTCTAAGATCAGACTGGGCTGAGGGTTGCAGCTGCAGGATTGGTAGCATGTAGAGGGGGACATGGTCGATCCCCGGCTTATGCATCCCACCCCTCTGGTCGATTGAGTGCCCGCACGCTTGTTTCGTGGGTTGACTTGGGCATACGGAGTTCATTCCCAGTCTAAAATCGAACTGGACCAAGGGTTATGGCAGCACATGCTGGGCTCGGGCATGTGTTGGTGTCGTATTTTTCTTCGCTGGGGCACCATCGTCGGATAACTTGACCGACGGCATTGGGGTTCCGACGATCGGGGGGGTCGGGGGGGTGTGCGCACAGGATGTGTGATGGGTGCTGGTACTTTGCCCTTATATTGGCCCCCTATCCCCCATCAAACCTCGAAAACTCACACCCCCTTAAAGAGCATTTCAGATTTTACAGGTTTGCTGCCAGTAGCCATTAAAGTGTCTAAAATTGGGACATTTTTTTCAAATGTCAAAAATCTTGTACACTTCAAGTTTTTTGCTGAATGTTTTTGTGCATGCCAACAAAAATACAACGATCACGTCTACCAAGTTTGGGGCCAAAACTCCTTCCGAAAAAATTTAAAAAAATCACGAACCGCAAAAGTTTCAAAAATCCTTAAAAATAGAAAATGAGTCGTCCTGCCATTAAACTTCACGTGAAGGCTTAAGAAACCATTGTATGAATTTACAATCCATAAAAATGGCATTGGCACGCAGAAATATGAAGATGTGCCTAAACCCACCTACCACCCTATCGATTCACGGCTTGCGCATCCCGTCTCTCTGACTGGTGAAGTGCCCATCCACCCGCCCATCCGCTCGTTTCATCGGTTGGCTTAAGCATACGGAGTTCATTCCCAATCTAAGATCAGACCAAACTGAGGTTGCGGTAGTAGGATCGGTAGGATGCAGAGGGGGACCCGGTTGATCCTCGGCTTACGCATACTGCCCCTCTGGTCGACTGAGCACCCGCACGCTCATTTCATAGGTTGATTAGGCATACGAAGTTCATTCCCAGTCTAAGCATACGGAGTTCATTCCCAGTCTAAGATCGGACTAGACCGAAGGTTGCAGTAGCACATGCTGGGCTCGGACATGTGCGGGTGCCGCATTTTTTTTCGTCAAGACACCATCGCCCGAGGATTGCCAGAGAACCTGATCGGTGGCATTGGGGTTCCGACGATGGGAGGGGCCGGGGGGTGTGCGCACATGATGTGAGACGGGTGCTGGTACTTGGCCCTTATATTGGCCCCCTATCCCTCATCAAACCTCGAGAACTCACCACCCCATTAAAAGCATTTGAGATTTTACAAGTTTGCTGCTAGTAGCCATTAAAGTGTCTAAAATGGGGACACTTTTTTCAAATGGTCACAAAATCTTGCACACTTCGAATTTTTAGCTGAATTGTTTTGTGCATGCCAACAAAAATACAAGGATCACGTCTACCAAGTTTGGGGCCAAAACTCCTTCCAAAAAAATTTTAAAAATTCCCGAACTGCAAAAAGTTTCAAAAATCATGAAAAATAAAAAACGAGTTGTCTTGCCATGAAACTTCACATGAAGGCTTAAAGGGCCATTGTATGAATTTACAAGCCATAAAAAAAGGCATTGGCTCATAGAAATATGAAGATGTGCCTAAACCCACCTACCACCCTATCAATCCACGGCTTGCGGATCTCGTCTCTCTGGTCGGCGTACCGCCCGCCCGCCCGCCCGCTCGTTTCGTCGGTTGGCTTAGGCATACGTAGTTCATTCCCAATCTAAGATCAAACTGGACTAAGGGTTGCAGCAGTAGGATCCGTAGCACGTAGAGGGGGACCCGACCGATCTCCAGCTTGCGCATTCCGCCCCTCTGGCCGGTTGATCGCCGCACGCTCGTTTCGTGGGTCGACTTAGGCATAAGGAGTTCATTCCCAATCTAAACATACAGAGTTCATTCCCAGACTAAGATTGGACCAAACCGAAGGTTACGACAGCACATGCTGGGCTCGGGCATGTGTTGGTGCCATATTTTTCTTTGTCGGGGCACCATCGCCAGAGAACTTGACCGACGATACTGGGGTTTCGGCGATCGGGGGGGCCGGGGGGTGTGCGCACATGATGTGCGATGGGTGCTGGTACTTGGCCCTTATATTGGCCCGCTATCCCTCATCGAACCTCGAGAACTCACACCCCTTTAAAGAGCATTTGAGATTTTACAGGTTTGCTGCCAGTAGCTATTAAAGTGTCTGAAATGGGGACACTTTTTTCAAATGTCAAAAAATTTGTACACTTCGAGTTTCTAGCTAAATTTTTTTGTGCATGCCAATAAAAATACAAGGATCACGTCTACCAAGTTTGGGGCCAAAAATCCTTTCGAAACAATTTTAAAACATCCCAAACCATAAAAATTTTTGAAAATCGTGAAAAATAAAAAACGGGTCGTCTTGCCATGAAACTTCATGTGAAGGCTTGAGGGACCATTGTATGAATTTACAAGCCATAAAAATGGCATTGGCATGTAGAAATATGAATATGTGCCTAAACCCACCTACCACCCTATAGATCCACGGCTTGCGCATCCCGTCTCTCTAGCGGGCGTACTGCCCGTCTGCCCGCCCGCTCGTTTCATCGGTTGGCTTAGGCATACGAAGTTAATTCCCAGTGTAAGATCAGACCGGACCAAGGGTTCCGGTAGCAGGATTGGCAGCACGCAGAGGGGACCCGATCGATCCCCGGCTTGCGCATCCTGCCCCTCTGGCCGGCTGAGCGCCCGCACGCTCGTTTCGTGGGTTAACTTAGGCATACGGAGTTCATTCCCAGTCTAAGCATACGGAGTTCATTTCCAGTCTAAGATTGAAACTGGACTGAGGGTTGCGGCAGCACATGCTGGGCCCGGCATGTGCTGGTGCCGTATTTTTCTTCTTCGGGGCACCATTGTTGGAGCATCGTCGGAGAACCTGAACGACGGCATTGGGGTTCCGACGATCGGGTGGGCCGAGGGGGTGTTCACACATGATGTACGATGGGTGCTGGTACTTGGCCCATATATTGGCCCCTTATCCCTCATCAAACCTCAAGAACTCACACCCCCTTAAAGAGCATTTGAGATTTTACAGGTTTGCTGCCAGTAGCTATTAAACTGTCTGAAATGGGGACACTTTTTTCAAATGGTTAGAAAATCTTGTACACTTCGAGTTTCTAGCTGAATTTTTTTGTGCATGCCAATAAAAATACAAGGATCACGTCTACCAAGTTTGGGGCCAAAAATCTTTTCGAAAAAATTTTAAAACATCCCAAACCATAAAAAGTTTCGAAAATCGTGAAAAATAAAAAATGAGTGTCTTGCCATGAAACTTCACGTGAAGGCTTGAGGGACCATTGTATGAATTTTCAAGCCATAAAAATGGCATTGGCATGTAGAAATATGAATATGTGCCTAAACCCTCATACCACCCTATAGATCCATGGCTTGCGCATCCCGTCTCTCTGGCCGGCGTACTACCCGCCTGCCCGCCCGCTCGTTTCATCGATTGGCTTAGGCATATGAAGTTCATTCCCAGTGTAAGATCAGATCGGACTAAGGGTTCCGGCAGCAGGATTGGCAGCACGTAGAGGGGCACCCGGTCGATCCCCGGCTTGTGCATTCTGCCCCTCTGGCCGGCTGAGTGCCCACACGCTCATTTCGTGGGTTGACTTAGGCATACGGAGTTCATTCCCAGTCTAAGCATACGGACTTCATTCCCAGTCTAAGATCGAAACTGAACCGAGGGTTGCGATAGCAGATGCTGGGCTCGGCATGTGCTGGTGCCGTATTTTTCTTCTTCGGGGCACCATTGTCGGAGCATCGTCGGAGAACCTGAACAGTGGCATTGGGGTTCCGGCGATCGGGTGGGCCAAGGGGGTGTTTGCACATTATGTGCGATGGGTGCTGGTACTTGGCCCTTATATTGGCCCCCTATCCCTCATCAAACCTCGAGAACTCACACCCCCTGAAAGAGCATTTGAGATTTTACAGGTTTGCTGCCAGTAGCCATGAAAGTGTCTGAAATGGGGATACTTTTTTCAAGTGGTCACAAAATCTTGTACACTTCGAGTTTCTAGCTAAATTTTTTTGTGCATGCCAATAAAAATACAAGGATCACGTCTACCAAGTTTGGGGCCAAAAATCCTTTCGAAACAATTTTAAAACATCCCAAACCATAAAAAGTTTCGAAAATCGTGAAAAATAAAAAATAAGTGTCTTGCCATGAAACTTCACGTGAAGGCTTGAGGGACCATTGTATGAATTTTCAAGCCATAAAAATGGCATTGGCATGTAGAAATATGAATATGTGCCTAAACCCACATACCACCCTATAGATCCATGGCTTGCGCATCCCTTCTCTCTGGCCGGCGTACTACCCGCCTGCCCGCCCGCTCGTTTCATCGGTTGGCTTAGGCATATGAAGTTTATTCCCAGTGTAAGATCAGATCGGACTAAGGGTTCCGGCAGCAGCATTGGCAGCACGTAGAGGGGCACCCGGTCGATCCCCGGCTTGTGCATTCTGCCCCTCTGGCCGGCTGAGTGCCCACACGCTCATTTCGTGGGTTGACTTAGGTATACGGAGTTCATTCCCAGTCTAAGCATACGGACTTCATTCCCAGTCTAAGATCGAAACTGAACCGAGGGTTGCGATAGCACATGCTGGGCTCGGCATGTGCTGGTGCCGTATTTTTCTTCTTCGGGGCACCATTGTCGGAGCATCGTCGGAGAACCTGAACAGCGGCATTGGGGTTCCGACGATCGGGTGGGCCGAGGGGGTGTTTGCACATGATGTGCGATGGGTGCTGGTACTTGGCCCTTATATTGGCCCCCTATCCCTCATCAAACCTCGAGAACTCACACCCCCTGAAAGAGCATTTGAGATTTTACAGGTTTGCTGCTAGTAGCCATGAAAGTGTCTGAAATGGGGATACTTTTTTCAAGTGGTCACAAAATCTTGTACACTTCGAGTTTCTAGCTGAATTTTTTTTTTGCATGCCAATAAAAATACAAGGATCATGTCTACCAAGTTTGGGGCCAAAACTCTTTCCAAAAAAATTTTAAAATATCCCGAACCGCAAAAAGTTTTAAAAATTGTGAAAAATAGAAAACAAGTCGTCTTGCCATGAAACTTCACGTGAAGGCTTAAGGGACCATTGTATGAATTTTCAAAAATAAAAATGGCATTGGCACATAGAAATATGAAGATGTGCCTAAACCCAACTACCACCCTATCGATCCATGGCTTGCGCATCCCGTCTCTCTGGCCGGCGTAATGCCTGCCCGCCCACCCGCCCGATCGTTTCGTCGGTTGGCTTAGGCATACAGAGTTCATTCCCGTCTAAGATCCAACTGGTCAGAGGGTTGCAGTAGCAGGATCAACAACACGCAGAGGGGGACCCGACTGATCCTCGGCTTGCGCATCCCACCCCTCTAGCCGACTGAGCGCTTGCACGCTCATTTCGTGGGTTGACTTAGGCATACGGAGTTCATTCCCTGTCTAAGCATATGGAGTTCATTCCCAGTCTAAGATCGGATCGGACTGAGGGTTGCGACAGCACATGCTAGGCTCGGGCAAGTGCTGGTGCCGTATTTTTCTTCACTGGGGCACCATCGCCGAAGCATCACCGGAGAACCTAACCGACGGCATTGGGGTTCCGACGATCGGGGGGGCCGATGGGAGTGCGCGCACATGATGTGCGATGGGTGCTGATACTTGGCCCTTATATTGGCCCCCTATCCCTCATCAAACCTCGAGAACTCACACCCCCTTAAGGAGCATTTGAGATTTTACAGGTTTGCTGCTAGTAGCCATTAAAGTGTTTGAAATGGGGACACTTTTTTCAAATGGTCCGAAAATCTTGTACACTTCGAGTTTTTAGCTGAATCGAGTTTTTAGCTAAATTTTTTTGTGCATGCCAACAAAAATGCAAGGATCACATCTACCAAGTTTGGGGCCAAAACTCTTTCTGAAGAAATTTTAAAAAATCCCGAACAGCAAAAAGTTTCAAAAATCATGAAAAATAGAAAACGAGTCGTCTTGCCATGAAATTTCACGTGAAGGCTTAAGGGACCATTGGATGAATTTAGAAGCCATAAAAATTGCAATGGCATGCAGAAATATGAAGATGTGCCTAAACCCACCAACCACCCTATCGATCCACGGCTTGCACATCCCGTCTCTCTGGCCGGCGTAGTGCCCGCCCGCCCACCCACCCGCTCATTTCGTCGATTGGCTTAGGCATACGGAGTTCATTCCTAGTCTAAGATTGGACCGAACCGAGGGTTGCGGTAGCAGGATCGACAGCACGGTGAGGGGGACCCGATCGATCCCTGGCTTGTGCATCCTTCCCCTTGGCCAGTTGAGCGCCCGCACGCTCATTTCGTGGGTTGAGTTAGGCATACGGAGTTCATTCCCAGTCTAAGCATACGGAGTTCATTCCCTATCTAAGATCGGATCGAACCAAGGGTTATGGCAGCACATGCTGGGCTCTGGCATGTGCTGGTGCCACTTTTTTCTTCACTGGGCACCATCACCGGAGCATCGTCGGAGAACCTGATCGGCGGCATTGGGGTTCCGACATCAGGGGGGCCGGGGGGTGTGCTCACATGATGTGTGATGGGTGCTAGTACTTGGCCCTTATATTGGCCCCCTACCCCTCATCAAACCTCGAGAATGCACACCCCCTTAAAGAGCATTTGAGATTTTATAGGTTTGCTTCCAGTAGCCATTAAAGTGTCTGAAATGGGAACACTTTTTTCAAATGGTCACAAAATATTGTTCACTTCATGTTTTTAGCTGAATGTTTTTGTGCATGCCAACAAAAATACAAGGATCACGTCTACCAAGTTTGGGGCAAAAACTCCTTCCGAAGAAATTTTAAAAAATCCTGAACTGCAAAAAGTTTTGAAAATTGTGAAAAATAAAAAACAAGTCATCTTGCCATGAAACTTCACGTGAAGGCTTAAGGGACCATTGTACGAATTTACAAGCCATAAAAATGGTATTGGCATGCACAAATATGAAGATGTGCCTAAACCCACCTACCACCCTATTGATCCACGGCTTGCGCATCCCGTATCTCTAGTCGGTGTAGTGCCCGATCGCCCGTCTGTCTGCTCGTTCATTTCATCGGTTGGCTTAGGCATCGGAGTTCATTCCTAGTCTAAGATCGAACTAGACAGAGGGTTGCGGCAGCAGGATTGGCAGCACGCAGAGGGGGACCCGATCAATCCCTGGCTTGCGCATCCCGCCCCTCTGGCCGGCTGAGCGCCCACACGCATGTTGCGTGGGTTGACTTAGGCATACGAAGTTCATTCCCAGTCTAAGCATACGAAGTTCATTGCCAGTCTAAGATTGGACCGGACCGAGGGTTGTGGCAGCACATACTGGGCTCGGGCATGTGTTGGTGCCACTTTTTTCTTCTCCGGGGCACCATCACCGGAGCATCGCCGGAGAACCTGACCGATGGCATTGGGGTTCCGATGATCGGGGTGCCAGGGGGTGTGCGCACATGATGTGCAATGGGTGCTGGTACTTGGCCCTTATATTGGCCCCCTACCCCTCATCAAACCTCGAGAACTCACACCCCCTCAAAGAGCATTTGAGATTTTATAGGTTTGTTGCCAGTAGCCATTAAAGTGTCTGAAATGGGAACACTTTTTTCAAATGGTCACAAAATCTTGTTCACTTCGAGTTTTTAGCTGAATGTTTTTGTGCATGACAACAAAAATACAAGGATCACGTCTACCAAGTTTGGGGCCAAAACTCCTTCCGAAGAAATTTTAAAAAATCTTGAACCGTAAAAAGTTTTGAAAACTGTAAAAAATAGAAAACAAGTCGTCTTGCCATGAAACTTCACGTGAAGGCTTAAGGAACCATTGTATGAATTTACAAGCCATTAAAAAGGCATTGGCACTCACAAATATGAAGATGTGCCTAAACCCACCTACCACCCTATCGATCCACGGCTTGCGCATCCCGTCTCTCTGGCCAGTGTAGTGCCCGCCCGCCCGCCTGCCCGTTCGTTTCGTCGATTGGCTTAGGCATACGGAGATCATTCCCAGTGTAAGATCAGACCGAACCAAGGGTTGCGGCAGCAGGATTGACAACACGCAGAAGGGGACCCGATCGATCCTCGGCTTGCGCATCCCACCCCTTTAGCCGACTGAGCGCCCGCACGCTCGTTTCATGGGTTGACTTAGGCATATGGAGTTCATTCCCTGTCTAAGCATACAGAGTTCATTCCCAGTTTAAGATCGAATCAGACTGAGGGTTGCGGCAGCACATGCTGGGCTCGAGCAAGTGCTGGTGTCGTATTTTTCTTCACTGGGGCACCATCGCCGAAGCATCACCGGAGAACCTAACCGATGGCATTGGGGTTCCGACGATCGGGGGGGTCGAGGGGAGTGCGCGCACATGATGTGCGATGGGTGCTGGTACTTGGCCCTTATATTGGCCCCCTATCCCTCATCAAACTTCGAGAACTGACACCCCCTTAAAGAGCATTTGAGATTTTATAGGTTTGCTGCCAGTAGCCATTAAAGTGTCTGAAATGGGACACTTTTTTCAAATGGTCACAAAATCTTGTACACTTCGAGTTTTTAGCTAAAATGTTTTGTGCATGGCAAAAAAAATACAAGGATCACGTCTACCAAGTTTGGGGCCAAAACTTCTTCACAAAAAATTTTAAAAAATCCCAAACCGCAAAAAGTTTCAAAAATCGTGAAAAATAGAAAATGAGTCGTCTTGCCATGAAACTTCACGTGAAGGCTTAAATGACCATTTTATGAATTTACAAGCCATAAAAAAGGCATTGGCATGCAAAAATATGAAGATGTGCCTAAACCCAGCTACCACCCTATCGATCCATGGCTTGCGCATCCCGTCTTTCTGGCCGACGTAGTACCTGCCCGCCCGCTCGTTTCGTCGGTTGGCTTAGGCATACAGAGTTGATTCCCAGTCTAGGATTAGAGTAGACTGAGGGTTACGGTAGCAGGATCGACAGCATGTAGAGAGGGACCTGGCCGATCCCTGGCTTTGCTCATCCCGCCGCTCTGGCTGGCTGAGCGCTCGCTCGCTCGTTTCGTGGGTTTACTTAGGCATATAGAGTTAATTCCCAGTCTAAGCATACGGAGTTTATTCCCAATCTAAGATCAGACCAGATCGAGCATTACGGTAGCACAGCTGAGCTTGGGCATGTGCTCGTGTCGCTTTTTTCTTCACCGGGGCACCATCGTCGGATCATCATCGGAGAACCTAACCGGCGACATTGGGGTTCCGACGATTGGGGGGGCTGGGGGTATGCGCGCATGATGTGCGATGGGTGCTTATACTTGGCCCTTATATTGGGCTCCTATCCCTCATCAAACATGGAGAACTCACACCCCCTTAAAGAGCATTTGAGATTTTACAAGTTTGCTACCAATAGCCATTAAAGTGCCTGAAATGGGGACACTTTTTTCAAATGGTCACAAAATCTTGTACGCTTCGAGTTTTTAGCCAAATTTTTTTGTGCATGCCAACAAAAATACAAGGATCACGTCTACCATGTTTGGGGCCAAAACTCCTTCCAAAGAAATTTTGAAAAATCCTGAACAGTAAAAAGTTTTGAAAATTATGAAAAATAAAAAATGACTCGTCTTGCGATGAAACTTCACGTGAAGGCTTAAGGGACTATTGTATGAATTTACAAGCCATAAAAATGGCATTGGTATGCAGAAATAAGAAGATGTGCCTAAACCAACCTACCACCCTATCGATCCACAGCTTCTGCATCCCGTCTCTCTGGCCGACGAAGTGCCCGCCTGCCCGCCCGCCCGTTCGTTTCGTCGGTTGGCTTAGGCATACGGAGTTCATTCCCAGTCTAAGATTGGACCAAACTGAGGGTTGTGGCAGCAGGATCGGCAGCACGTAAAGCGGGACCCAGACGATCCCCGACTTACGCATCCCGCCCCTCTGGCTGACTGAGCGCCCGCACGCCCGTTTTGTGGGTTGACTTAGGCGTAGGAGTTCATTCCCAATCTAGGCATACGGAGTTCATTCCCAGTCTAAGATCGGATCGGACCGAGGGTTACGGCAGCACACGCTAGGCTCGGGCATTTGCTGGTTTCGTATTTTTCTTCGTCGGGGCACCATCGCCAGAGCATCATCGGAGAACCTGACCGCGACATTGGGGTTTCGGAGATCTGGGGGGCCGGGGTAGGTGTACACAGATGATGTGCGATGGCTGCTGGTACTTGGCCCTTATATTGTCCTCCAATCCCTCATCAAACCTCGAAAACTCACACCCCCTTAAAGAGCATTTGAGATTTTACAGGTTTGCTACCAGTAGCCATTAAAGTGTCTCAAATGGGGACACTTTATTCAAATGGTCGCAAAATTTGTGCACTTTGAGTTTTTAGCTAAATTTTTTTGTGCATGCCAACAAAAATACAGGGATCACATCTACCAAGTTTGGGGCCAAAACTCCCTCCGAAAAAATTTTAAAAAATCCCGAACCGTAAAAAGTTTTGAAAATCGTGAAAAATAGAAAACGAGTCGTCTTGCCATGAAACTTCACGTGAAGGCTTAAGGGACCATTGTATGAATTTACAAGCCATAAAAATGGCATTGGCACACAGAAATAAGAAGATGTGCCTAAACCAACCTACCACCCTATCGATCCATGGCTTGCGCATCCCGTCTCCCTGGCCAGCGTAGTGCCCGCCCACCCGTCCGCCCGTTCGTTTCGTATGAATTTACAAGCCATAAAAATGGCATTGGCATGCAGAAATATGAAGATGTGCCTAAACCCACCTACCACCCTATCGATCCACGGCTTGCGCATCCCGTCTCTCTGGCCGGCGTAGTGCCCGTCCGTCCGCTTATTTTGTCTGTCGACTTAGGCATACAGAGTTCATTCCCAGTCTGAGATCAGACTAGATCGAGGGTTGCGGTAGCAGGATCGGCAGCACGTAGAGGGGGACCCGGCCAATCCTCGGCTTGCGCATCCCGCCCCTCTGGTCGGTTGAGCTCTCGCACGCTCGTTTCGTGGGTTGACTTAGGCATACGGAGTTTATTCCCAGTCTAAGCATACGGAGTTCATTCCCAGTCTAAGATCGAACTGGACCGAGGGTTGCGACAGCACATGCTGGGTCGGGCATGTGCTGGTGCCGCATTTTTCTTCGTCGGGGCACCATCGTTGGAGAACCTGACCGGCGGCATTAGAGTTCTAGCGATCGGGGGGGCCGAGGGGGTGTGCACACATGATGTGCAATGGGTGCTGGTACTTGGCCCTTATATTGGCCCCCTATCCCTCATCAAACCTCGAAACTCACACCCCCTTAAAGAGCATTTGAGATTTTACAAGTTTGCTGCCAGTAGCATTAAAGTGTCTGAAATGGGGACACTTTTATCAAATGGTCACAAAATCTTGTACACTTCGAGTTTTTAGCTGAATTTTTTTGTGCATGCCAACAAAAATACAATGATAACATCTACCAAGTTTGGGGCTGAAACACCTTCCGAAAAAATTTTAAAAAATCCCAAACCGAGAAAAGTTTGAAAAATCGTGAAAAATAGAAAACGAGTTGTCTTGCCATGAAACTTCACGTGATGGCTTAAGGGACCATTGTATGAATTTACAAGCCATAAAAATGGCATTGGCACGCAGAAATATGAAGATGTGCCTAAACCCACCTACCACCCTATCGATCCACGGCTTGCGCATCCCGTCTCTCTGGCCGGCGTAGTGCCTGCCTGCCCACCTGCACGCTCGTTTTGTCGGTTGGCTTAGGCATACGGAGTTCATTCCCAGTCTAAGATCAGACCAGACCGAGGGTTATGGGAGCAGGATCGGCAGCATGCAGAGCGAGACCCGCCCGATCCTCGGCTTGCGCATCCTACCTCGCTGTCCGACTGAGTGCCCGCATACTCATTTCGTCGGTTGACTTAGGCATACGGAGTTCATTCCCAGTCTAAGCATACAGAGATCATTCCCAGTCTAAGATCAAACCAGACTGAGGGTTGCGACAGCACATGCTGGCCTCGAGCATGTGCTGGTGCCGTATTTTTCTTCACCGGGGCACCATCGTCGGAGCATCGTCGAAGAACCTGACCGACGGCATTGGGGTTCTGACTATCGGGGGGTGTGCGCACATGATGTGCGATGGGTGCTGGTACTTGGCCCTTATATTGGCCCCCTATCCCTCGTCAAACCTCGAGAACTCACACCCCCTTAATGAGCATTTTAGATTTTACAGGTTTACTGCCAATTGCCATTATAGTGTCTGAAATGGGGACACTTTTTTTTTAAATGGTCACAAAATCTTGTACACTTCGAGTTTTTAGCTGAATTTTTTTGTGCATGCCAAAAAAAATACAAGGATCACATCTACCAAGTTTGGGCTCAAAACTCCATCCGAAAAAATTTTAAAAAATCTCGAACCGTAGAATGTTTCAAAGATCGTGAAAAATAAAAAATGAGTCGTCTTGCCATTAAACTTCACGTGAAGGCTTAAGGGACCATTGTATGAATTTACAAGCCATAAAAATGGCACTGGCATGCAGAAAATATGAAGATATGCCTAAACCCACCTACCACCCTATCGATCCACGGCTTACGCATCTCGTCTCTCTGGCCAGCGTAGTGCCCACCCGCCCACCCGCACGCTCGTTCCATCGGTTGGCTTAGGCATACGGAGTTCATTCCTAGTCCAAGATCAGATCAGACCAGGGGTTACGACAACAGGATCGATAGCACGCAGAGGGGGACCCAGTCGATCCCCGGCTTGTGCATCCCACCCCTCTGGCCGGCTGAGCGCACGCACGCTCATTTCATGTGTTGACTTAGGCATACGGAGTTCATTCCCAGTCTAAGATTGGACCAGAACGAGGGTTATGGAAGCACATGCTAGGCTCGGGCATATGCTGGTGCCGTATTTTTCTTCACCGGGGCACCATCACCAAAGCATCGTCGGGGAACCTGACCGGTGGAATTGGGGTTCCGACGATCGGGGGGGCCGGGGGGGTGTACGCACATGATGT
This sequence comes from Durio zibethinus, assembly GCF_047325235.1. Classification (NCBI taxonomy): domain Eukaryota; kingdom Viridiplantae; phylum Streptophyta; class Magnoliopsida; order Malvales; family Malvaceae; genus Durio; species Durio zibethinus. The sequence goes on along the minus strand of NC_143162.1, from coordinate 15,552,831 downwards.
GCGATGGGTGCTGGTACTTGGCCCTTATATTGGCCCCCTATCCCTCATCAAACCTCGAGAACTCACACCCCCTTAAAGACCATTTGAGATTTTACAGGTTTACTGCCAGTAGCCGTTAAAGTGTCTGAAATGGGGATACTTTTTTCAAATGGTCACAAAATCTTGTACACTTCGAGTTTTTAGCTGAATTTTTTTGTGCACGCCAATAAAAATACAAGGATCACATCTACCAAGTTTCGGACCAAAAATCTTTCCAAAAAAATTTTAAAAAATCCCGAACCGCAAAAAGTTTCAAAAATCATGAAAAATAAAAAACGAGTCGTCTTGCCTTGAAACTTCACATGAAGGCTTAAGGGACTATTGTATGAATTTACTGGCCATAAAAATGGCATTGGCATGCAGAAATATCAAGATGTGCCTAAACCCACCTACCACCCTATCGATCCAAGGCTTGTGCATCCGTCTCTCTGGTCCGCATAGTGCCCACCCGCACGCCCGCCTGCTCATTTCGTCAGTTGGCTTAGGCATACGGAGTTCATTCCCAGTCTAAGATTAGACCAAACTGAGGGTTGTGGCAGCAGGATCGGCAGCATGCAAAGGGGGACCCGATCGATCCCTGGCTTGCGCATCCCGCCCCTCTGGCCTGCTGAGCGCCCGCACGCTCGTTTTGTGGGTTGACTTAGGCATACGGAGTTCATTCCCAATCTAGGCATACGAAGTTCATTCCCACTCTAAGATCGGATCAGACCGAGGGTTGCGGCAGCACATGCTAGGCTCGGGCATGTGCTGGTGCCGTATTTTTCTTTGTCGGGGCACCATCACCAGAGCATCGCCAGAGAACCTGACCGACGGCATTGGGGTTCCAGAGATCGAGGGGCCGAGGGGGGGTGTGCGCACATGATGTGCGATGGGTGCTGGTACTTAGCCCTTATATTGGCCTCCTATCCCTCATCAAACCTTGAGAACTCACACCCCTTAAAGAGCATTTGAGATTTTACAGGTTTGCTGCCAGTAGCTGTTAAAGTGTCTGAAATGGGAACACTTTTTTCAAATGGTCCCAAAATCTTGTACACTTTGAATTTTTGGCTGAGTTTTTTTGTGCATGCAAAAAAAAATACAAGGATCACGTCTACCAAGTTTGGGGCAAAACCACCTTCCGAAAAAATTTTAAAAAATCTTGAACCATAAAAAGTTTCAAAAATCATGAAAAATAGAAAACGAGTCGTCTTGCCATGAAACTTCACGTCAAGGCTTAAGGGACCATTGTATGAATTTACAAGCCATGAAAATGGCATTGGCACATAGAAATATGATGATGTGCCTAAACCCACCTACCACTGTATCGATCCACGGCTTGCGCATCTCATCTCTCTGGCCGGCGTAGTGCCCGCCCGCCCGCTCATTTCATCGGTTGGCTTAGGCATACGGAGTTCATTCCCAGTCTAAGATTGGACCAGACCAAGGGTTGCAGTAGCAGGATCGACAGCACGCAGAGGGGGACCCGACCGATCCCCGGCTTGCGCATCCCGCCCTCCTGGCCCGTTGACCGCCCGCACGCTCGTTTCATGGGTTAACTTAGGCATACGGAGTTCATTCCCTGTCTAAGCATACAGAGCTCATTCCCAGTCTAAGATCGGACCAGACTGAGGGTTGCGACAGCACATACTGGGCTCGGGCATGTGTTGGTGTCGTATTTTCCTTCCTCGGGGCACCATCACTGGAGCATCACCAAAGAACCTGACCGACGACATTGGGGTTCCGACGATCGGGGGCAGGGGGTTTGCGCACATGATGTGCGATGGGTGCTGTACTTGGCCCTTATATTGGCCACCTATCCCTCATCAAACCTCGAGAACTCACACCCCCTTAAAGAGCATTTGAGATTTTACAGGTTTGCTTCCAGTAGCATTTAAAGTGTCTGAAATGGGGATATTTTTTTCAAATGGTCACAAAATCTTGTACACTTCGAGTTTTTAGTTGAATTGTTTTGTGCGTGCCAACAAAATACAAGGATCACATCTACCAAGTTTGGGGCCAAAAGTCCTTCCGAAAAGATTTGAAAAAATCCCGAACCGTAAAAAGTTTCAAAAATCGTGAAAAATAGAAAACGAGTCATCTTGCCATGAAACTTCTCGTGAAGGCTTAAGGGACCATTGTATGAATTTACAAGCCATAAAAATGGCATTGGCACGCAAAAATATGAAGATGTGCCTAAACCCACCAACCACCCTATCGATCCACAGCTTGCGCATCAGGTGTCTATGGCTGGCGTAGTGCCCGCCCGCCCGCCCGCCTGCCTATTTCATAGTTTGGCTTAGGCATATAGAGTTCATTCCCAGTCTAAGATCAGACCTGACTGAGGGTTGTGGTAGCAGAATCGACAGCATGCAGAGGGTGGCCCGATCGATCCCCGATTTATGCATCCCACCCCTCTGGCCTGCTGATCGCCACACAATCATTTCGTGGGTTGACTTAGGCATACGGAGTTCATTCCCAGTCTAAGCATACGGAGTTCATTCCCAGTCTAACATCGGACTGGACCGAGGGTTGCGACAGCACATGCTGGGCTCGGGCATGTGCTGGTGTCGCATTTTTCTTCGTCGGGGCACCATCACCGGAGCATCACCGGAGAACCTGACCGACAGCATTGGGGTTCCGACGATCGGGGGGCCGGGGGTGTGTGTGCACATGATGTGCGATGGGTGCTGGTACTTGGCCCTTATATTGGCCCCCTATCCCTCATCAAACCTTGAGAACTCACACCCCCTTAAAGAGCTTTTGAGATTTTGCAGGTTTGCTGCCAGTAGCAATTAAAGTATCTGAAATGGGGACACTTTCTTCAAATGGTCACAAAATCTTGTACAGTTCGAGTTTTTAGCTGAATGTTTTTGTGCACGCCAAAAAAAATACAAGGATCACGTCTACCAAGTTAGGGTCCAAAACTCCTTCCGAAAAAATTTTAAAAAATCCTGAACCACAAAAAGTTTCAAAAATCGTGAAAAATAGAAAACGAGTCATCTTGCCATGAAACTTCACGTGAAGGCTTAAGGGAGCACTATATGAATTTACAAGCCACAAAAATGGCATTGGCATGCACAAATATGAAGATGTGCCTAAACCCACCTACCACCCTATCGATGCATGGCTTACGCATCCCGTTTCTCTGGCCGGCGTAGTGCCCACCCGCCTGCTCATTTTGTCGATTGGCTTAGGCATATGGAATTCATTCCCAGTCTAACATCAGTACGGACCGAGGGTTGTGGCAATAGGATCGACAGCAAGCAAAGGGGGACCCACCGATCCTCAGGTTGCGCATCCCGCTCCTCTGGCCGACTGAGCGCCTGCACGCTCGTTTCATGGGTTGACTTAGGCATACGAAGTTCATTCGTAGTCTAAGCATACAGAGTTCATTCCTAGTCTAAGATCAGATCGGACTGAGGGTTGCAACAGCACATGCTGGGCTCGAGCATGTGCTGGTGCCACATTTTTCTTCACCGGGGCACCATCGTCGGAGCATGGTCGGAGAACCTGACCGGCGGCATTGGGGTTCCGACGATCGGGAGGGCCGGGGGGATGTGCACACATGATGTGTGATGGGTGCTGGTACTTGGCCCTTATATTGGCCCCCTATCCCTCATCAAACCTCGAGAACTCACACCCCCTTAAAGAGCATTTGAGATTTTACAGGTTTGCTGCCAGTAGCCATTAAAGTGTTTGAAATAGGGACACTTTTTTCAAATTGTCACAAAATCTCGTACACTTCGAGTTTTTAGCTGAATTTTTTTGTGCTTGCCAACAAAAATCCAAGGATCACGTCTGCCAAGTTTGGGGCCAAAGCTCCTTCCAAAAAAATTTTAAAAAATCCCAAACCACAAAAAGTTTTGAAAATTGTGAAAAATAGAAAACGAGTCGTCTTGCCATGAAACTTCACGTGAAGGCTTAAGGGACCATTGTATGAATTTACAAGTCATAAAAATGGCATTGGAATGTAGAAATATGAATATGTGCCTAAACCCACCTGCCACCCTATCGATCCAGGGCTTGCGCATCCCGTCTCTCTGGCCGACGTAGTGCCCGCCCGCCCGCCTGCCCGCTCGAATCGTCGATTGGCTTAGGCATACAGAGTTCATTCCCAGTCTAAGATCCGACCAGACCGACGGTTGTGGCAGTAGGATCGACAGCACCCAAAGGGAGACCCGACCGATCCGACTTGCGCATCCCGCCCTTCTGGCCGGCTGAGCGCCCGTACGCTCGTTTTATGGGTTGACTTAGGCATATGGAGTTCATTCCCAATCCAAGCATATGGAGTTCATTCCCAGCCTAAGATCGGACCGGACCGAGGGTTACGGCAGCACATGCTGGGCTCGGGCATGTGCTGGTGCCGCATTTTTCTTCGTCGGGGCACCATCGTCAGAGCATCGTCGGAGAACCTGACCGACGACATTGGGGTTCCGACGATCGGGAAGGTCGGGGGGGTGTACACACATGATGTGCGATGGGTGCTGGTACTTGGCCCCTATATTGGCCCCCTATCCCTCATCAAACCTCGAGAACTCACACCCATTTAAAGAGCATTTTAGATTTTACAGGTTTACCGCCAGTAGCTATTAAAGTGTCTGAAATAGGGACACTTTTTTTCAAATGGTCACAAAATCTTGTACACTTGGAGTTTTAAGCTGAACTTTTTTGTGCATGCCAACAAAAATACAAGGATCACGTCTACCAAGTTTGGGCCAAAACGCCATCCAAAAAAATTTTAAAAAATCCCGAACCGTAAAAAGTTTTGAAAATCATGAAAAATAGAAAACGAGTCATCTTGCCATGAAACTTCACGTGAAGGCTTAAGGGACCATTGTGTGAATTTACAAGCCATAAAAATAGCATTGGCACGTAGAAATATGAAGATGTACCTAAACCCACCTACCACCCTATCGATCCATGGCTTGCGCATCCCGTCTCTCTGGCCGGTGTAGTGCCTGCCCGCCTGTCCGCTCGTTTCATCAGTTGGCTTAAGCATACGGAGTTCATTCCCAGTCTAAGATTCTTCCAGATCGAGAGTTGCAGCAGTAGGACTGGTAGCACACAGAGGGGGACCAGGTCGATCCCCGGCTTGCGCATCCCGCCCCTCTGGCCGTTTGAGCCCCCACACGCTCGTTTCGTAGGTTGACATAGGCATACGGAGTTCATTCCCAGTCCAAGCATACGGAGTTCATTCAGTCTAAGATCGGACCAGACCAAGGGTTGCGGCAGCAGATGCTGGGCTCGAGCATGTGCTGGTGCCGCATTTTTCTTCGCCAGGGCACAATCGTCAGAGCATCGCCGGAGAACCTGACCGATAGCATTGGGGTTCCGACGATCGGGGGGTCGAGGGGGAGTGCACACATGATGTGTGATGGGTTCTGGTACTTGGCCCTTATATTGGCCCCCTATCCCTCATCAAACCTTGAGAACTCACACCCCATTAAAGAGCATTTGAGATTTTATAGGTTTGCTGCCAGTAGCCATTAAAGTGTTTGAAATGGGGACACTTTTTTCAAATGGTCCCAAAATCTTGTACACTTCGAGTTTTTAGCTGAATTTTTTTGTGCATGCCAACCAAAATACAAGGATCATGTCTACCAATTTTGGGGCCAAAAATCCTTCCGAAAAAATTTTAAAAAATCCCGAACCGCAAAAAGTTTCAAAAACCATGAAAAATAGAAAACGAGTCGTCTTGCCATGAAACTTCACGTGAAGGCTTAAGGGACCATTGTATGAATTGACAAGCCATAAAAATGGCATTGGCATGGAAAAATATGAAGATGTGCCTAAACCCACCTACCACCCTATCGATCCACGACTTACGCATCCTATGTCACTGGCCGACGTAATGCCCGCCCGCTCGCCCGCCCGCTCATTTCGTCGGTTGGCTTAGGCATACGGAGTTCATTCCCAGTCTAAGATTGGATTGAACCGAGGGTTACTGTAGCAGGATCACCAGCATGCAGAGGGGGACTCGACTGTTCCTCAGCTTGCGCATCCCACCCCTCTAGCTGGCTGAGCGCCCGTACGCTCTTTTCATGGGTTGACTTAGGCATACGGAGTTTATTCCCTGTCTAAGCATATGGAGTTCATTCCCAGTCTAAGATCAGACCAAACCGAGGGTTATAGCAGCACATGCTAGGCTCGGGCATGTGCTGGTGCTACATTTTTCTTTGCCGAGGCACCATCGTCCGAGCATCGTCGTAGAACCTGATCGGAGGCATTGGGGTTCCAATGATCGGGGGGGCCAGGGGGGGTGTACACATATGATGTGCGATGGGTGCTGGTACTTGGCCCCCTATCCCTCATCAAACCTCAAGAACTCACAACCCCTTAAAGAGCATTTGAGATTTTATAGGTTTGCTACTAGTAGCCATTAAAGTGTCTGAAATGGGGACACTTTTTTCAAATGGTCACAAAATCTTGTACAGTTCGAGTTTTTAGGTAAATGTTTTTGTGCATGCCAACAAAAATACAAGGATCACGTCTACCAAGTTTGGGGCCAAAACTCCTTTCAAAAAAATTTTAAAAAATCTCGAACCGTAAAAAGTTTTGAAAATCGTGAAAAATAGAAAACGAGTCATCTTGCCATGAAACTTCATGTGAAGGCCTAAGGGACCATTGTATGAATTTACAATCCATAAAAATATCATTGGCATGCACAAATATGAAGATGTGCCTAAACCCACCTACCACCCTACCGATCCACGGCTTGCGATCCCGTCTCTCTGGCCGGCGTAGTGCCCTCCCGCCCGTCCGCCCGCCTGCCCGTTTCCTCGGTTGGCTTAGGCATACGAAGTTCATTCCCAGTCTAAGATGGGACAGACCGAGGGTTGTAGCAGTAGGATTGGCAGCACACAGAGGGGCACTCGGTCGATCCCCGGCTTGCGCATCCCGCCCCTCTGGCCGGCTGAGCGACCGCACGCTCGTTTCATTGGCTGACTTAGGCATACGGAGTTCATTCCCAGTCTAAGCAAACCGAGTTCATTCCCAGTCTAAGATCGAACTGGACCGAGGGTTGTGGCAGAACATGCTGGGCACGGGCATGTGCCGATGCCGTATTTTTCTTCGTCGGGGCACCATCACCGGAGAACCTGACCGACGGCATTTGGGTTCCGGTGATCGAGGGGGCCGGGGGGGTGTGCGCACATGATATGCGATGGGTACTGGTACTTGGCCCTTATATTGGCCCCCTATCCCTCATCAAACCTCGAGAACTCACACCCCCTTAAAGAGCATTTGAGATTTTACAGGTTTGCTGCCAGTAGCCATTAAAGTGTTTAAAATGGAGACACTTTTTTCAAATGGTCACAAAATCTTGTACACTTCGAGTTTTTAGCTGAATTTTTTTGTGCATGCCAAAAAAAATAAATGGATCATGTCTACCAAGTTTGGGGCCAAAACTCCTTCCGAAAAAATTTTAAAAAATCCCGAACCGCAAAAAGTTTCAAAAATCTTGAAAGATAGAAAACGAGTTGTCTTGCCATGAAACTTCACGTGAAGGCTTAAGGGACCATTGTATAAATTTACAAGCCATAAAAATGGTATTGGCACGTAGAAATCTGAAGATGTGCCTAAACCCACCTACCACCCTATCAATCCACGGCTTGCGCATCCCATCTCTCTGGCCAGCGTAGTGCCCGCCCGTTCGTCTGCCCG